>NW_023998431.1:2072123-2131984 GCF_014805625.2 Glossina fuscipes
AAAAAAAAAAAAAAAAAAAAAAAAAATACCATAATAATAAGATAATAATGCTAATAAAAAATGACACGTTATGTGTACGATAGTAAGACACAGGCAAGCAATTAAACTTGCAAATAAACCTAAACAATACACGTACCATAGATAGCTGAAGGTACTTATTAATCATAAGACCTAAAGATATAAAATTACATCAGTAACAGTAAGCAATGTTTGAGAACAGCGAAGAGGAAGGAAAAGAGAAACATGTGTTTAACGATTTATTAGCTATTTGGCAAATGTTATGATCTACATTTTAATTAGGAAATGGAAAGATAAAAATCCAAATATGACTCGAGTTGAATCTTTAATCACCCAAGTAAGTAATTGCTTTTTGAGATTCAATCGTATCTGAAGAATTCTCCTCTTCATACGTTTACTTTATTTTCTCGAATTTTGTGCTCTTATGTGAATGGAATCTGTAAGACTGTTCTAATTCCTTCACAATTCGATAAAGCCGAGTCTTGTGGGAACTCTACACAAAATGGACACTTTCGAATGTTGTATTCGTTGTATTAATTCATGTTTTTTTGTCCATTTACATTCCTACGGTCTCATAAAGTAAGGACACCGTCATACATCACTTTGGAATCACTTTTCATGGTTGAAACTTTTTAAGGCCAGTTATAGTAATACAGACAATAATTGTGCGCTGTGTCCGTTTCCCTCATAAGTACACTTCGAAAGCTATATAAAGTTTACATAAACTTATAAAAATTCAATATTCAAAGTTGATTAAGCGGATGGCTGAATGTTCCTTAGGTGAAGGAATCCGCATTGTCACAAAAACTTGAAGCTTAGCATTTGCGTTCTTGGTTGATCTGTATAGATTAAGTTTCAAAGAACCTTATGTACAATGAAGTGATCCATCCCTTTGACACTTTTCTTCTTTTTTTTTCATGTGACCAAACACTCAGTGGATGTAATGATATGGTGATGGTCAGAAAAAAATGGGAAAAGAAAATTATGGTGAATGTCCGAAGTCTGAGAAGTGTATGGCCAATCGGTAAGTGTTACGCTTTTGCCGCCGAAAAACGCACTGTAGCAACAAACACATAACAATCGTAATTAAATTATGATCCAAAAATAGGCGTGAGAGGTCCAGGAGGTTTAGTACATTCGTAATTTTGTTATTTTAAATTACAATTATAATCTGATTTTCATCGCGAAGCGTTGAAGACTAGACTTTTTTGTCATATGAACTTCAGTTTTCGTTATTTGAGAGGAGGTTTAAAAAAATTACCGCAGCCGGCCCACAATTTTCATACCAATTTAGAATGACGAAATACTATTACTTACTCACTTTTGTCGAGAATTTTTGGAAATTACAATTAGCTAAAGCTCTATAGCTTGAATACAAATGTATGTGGACAGTCATCTGACAGACACAGGGGCAGACAGGTTTAGATCGATTTAGAAAATGATTCTGAATTAGTGGTGGGTCTATTTCAACGGCTTCTGCGTGTTACATACGTCCGTACAAATTTAATATACTCTGTGCGGCAAGCGGTGCAGGGTATGAAAAGACAAGTCTTACCATCTGTGGGACAATGTTTTGTCTCTTCAACATTCTTTTTCGCCCAAACATCTCGCGAAAGCTTATTGTCATCGTTTTACAATACATTAAATCTAGCTATTGCTGCATCTGTTCCGATCAAGCAGTGTCGACCTCGAAGCAGGTGTCCCCCGTGGTTTAATAAGACAATTAAATATCACAATAATAGAAAAAACTCGCTATTCAAAAAATATTTGAAAAGTGGCTCTGCGCTCGACTATATCGCTTACTCGGTGGCGAGGCATAGATTTAACTCCCTCAACCATCATTATTACTGCAGATACCTTCAGTTTGTTAAGTCCTCTCTGTTTGCTAATCCTAAATTGTTCTTTAAATTTGTTAACTCTAAAAGAAAAATATCCGCATATCGTTCTCATGTTTCTTTTAATGGCTCTGATTCTTCGGATGATTTTGAAATCTCAAATCTGTTTGCTGAGTATTTCCGACGAAACTTTTCGATTGCTAATTTCGATTTATCAGCAAACTACCCATATCCTATAACTAACTCTGTCTCAATTCCTAACTTGGTTATTTCGGAAGACGATGTTCTTTAAATGTTTTTAAAATACAGTTGTTCGCGTGAACCTGACGGAATCCCATCATGTGTACTTAAATCTTGCGCTGTCGAGTTATGTGGTGTGATCTCAAAGATTTTTAACCTGTCCTTGTATTTAGGTGTTTTCCCTTCATGTTGGAAGAGTAGTTTCCTTATTCCTATCCACAAAAGTGGAAGTAGACAATTTGTTGAGAACTACAGAGGCATAGCCAAGTTGAGTGTCTTGCCCAAGTTGTTCGAGCGTATTGTGACTCAGTATTTGGCCTTTGCCATTAATTCGTATATTTCTCCGCGCCAGCACGGCTTTCGGAAAGGGCGATCTACAGTCACTAAATTGTTAGAGCTTACTTGTCATGTTTTCAAGGCTTTTTCTAGTGGCTCTCGCACAGATGTTATTTACACTGATTTAAGCAAAGCATTTGATATGGTTAACCATAGACTACTTATCTTTAAACTCCAAGCCTCTGGTTTCCCACCCTACTTAGTGAAATGGATAAACTCTTATCTGCACAATAGATCCTTCAGGCTTTTGTTTAACTTCATCACCTCGGATGAATCCCCCATTACGTCTGGCGTACCTCAAGGAAGTCACTTAGGTCCCATTTTATTTAGTTTATAAATTAACGATCTCCCATCGATGGTTAATTCCAGCCAGATCTTAATGTATGCTGTTGATGTGAAACTGTTTTCTTCCTTCTTTGTTGAATCGCAATCACGTCAGCTTCAAGGTGATTTGGATAATTTTGTTGCATGGTGCTCTTTGAATCTTCTGAAACTAAATCTGAGTAAATGTAAGAAGCTTTCATTCTCAAGAAGAAAGTCATTCATTACTCAGTATTTCATAGATTCGCATAAGTTGGAGGACGTCGATTCGATCACAGATTTAGGCGTTCTATTTGACCATAGGTTACGTTTTAACTTGCATATTGATCTCTTGATTAGCAAAGCTAGGTCCACGCTTAGTTTTATAAAAAGGTGGTCTAAAGAGCTTGATGATCCCTACGTTACGAAAAGGCTATACATGTGTTTGGTTAGACCCATACTCGAGTATGCCTCTGTTGTGTGGTCTCCTTCATATACGCGCTATGTAGATTCAATTGAATCTGTTCAAAAGCAATTCTTGCTGTTTGCCCTTAGAAATTTGGGTTGGGATTCTCCGTATGAAAATAGGTTGCTTCTGCTGTCCATACCTCTTGAGAAACGTAGGTTTGTTCTTGGCGTTTCCTTTCTAATTAAAGTAATAAATGGTGCCATTGATTCGCCTTCATTACTTGGTGAAATAAGCTTTAATGTCCCTAACCGCTTCCCTAGACACTTTATCTTGGTTAAGCTTAATCAGTGTAAATTTAATTATGAGCTGTTCAGTCCGCTCAGAGTCGTTTGCAAGAACCTAAATGACGTCTACCACTTATTCTCGTTATCGGACTCTTTAAAGTCCATTAAAGCAACATTGCTTAATACGCGCGATTTACCTATGTCTTACTTAAACTAGCTTTTAACCATAAACAGTCGTTACGATTCGAAAATGAATTATTGTCAATTTATTATCGGTTGCCAGGCTTATGCATGTTTGCGATGACTTAGGGATTCATTTGCAATTTGGTCCTGTACCGGTTGTAAGTGTGGCCCTATGCTGATAGTGTACATGCTTTTTTTTCTTTTTCTTTTTTTTTTTTTTTCTTTTTATTTGTTTTATTATACCGTTACTAAATTTTATTATTAATTAATATAAGTTTTGCATTAAGAGCCAATTGAACTCGACTGTTATTTGTTTAGTTGAGTTTCTAGTGTAAGTAGAATAAATAAATAAATAAATCCCCAGTTGGTCGCTTAAAAGCGCAATAATTTATCTTTATTAGCAGCAAATTTGCGTCTTTTCTTAACAACGAAATATTTGAATATAATTTATATCTCAATGCGAGCTACTATGTCTCTTTTATTTAGGTTTTCCAAATATCTCATCAACATCGCTATTTCTTCCCCATTTCCTCAATTGTTCAATTTCCAATGAATAGTCTTTTCATATTTTTGTTTTCAAATTTATGCCCATTTTTTACGGAGTTTTGTTTTTTTGCCATTGATTTCAAAAATGACATTTACAGGCAGGATATAATATATCACAAAAGTTCCCTGTAGTAACTCCCTATAGTAAATGTTGGTAGGAATTTGAAGTAAAGTTTAAAGTGGTAAAGAAAATTTGCTAACAATGACTGAATCGTCAAAGTTTACTTAATCTTGATATTGAAATTGTAATTGAAACGAAAGAAATTAATTCAAGTAAGGCAATAAGTAAAATATCTTCAAAGTATAACTTGCACTGTTACAGATCGAATGATAAAGTTTACATGCTCATCAGTTGAAGAATTTAAGGCAATGAAAATATAAGCAAACACTATTTGAATAAGAATGAAATAATGTAATTAGTGCAGTAAAGGCTTGTTGTGGTACTTTTTTAAAACAATGTAAACAATATATGTTTACATGTATGTATATGTATACATATTTAAATAAGATATACAAAACATGATTAGCACAACAAACAATGATTAGTCATCTAAAAAAAAAAAAAAAAAAAAAAAAAAAAATCTCTTTTTAAAAATTAAAAAAAAAAAACCAACACCAAGCAGTCTGTTAGAAATGTTAACGTCAATTAAGTTGTTGCACTCAAAACTGAGAATCACATAAAAGTGAACATGCTAGACTTCTAGGCACTATTGGCAAGCCCACATATCTATAAACAACTATATATATATATATATATATATGTGTGAACACTAATACTTTATACACTACTATGTAGTTAACTATGTGCGCTGTAAACGCCTCTACTTGATTATTCAATGGTCAGTTATTGTGAAATAAAACATATTATGACTCGCTGTCGGTATATTTTATCGTTTGTTTTTGCTGTTATATTGTATTTATTTATCCGTGCAACGACGTACGTGTAAATAATTTAGTAGCGACATGTTACACAAATCCACTTGTTTTTCAATCAGATAGCAATAAAATGAATTACGCGTATATATATATATATATATAGACATATAGACATATACGCGTATATATGTATACATATAAATCGAACAATTAACCAGCTAAACTTAATTTTAATAAATAAATAAATATAAATAATAATAATAATAATAATAATAAAAAAAAAAAAATAAAGAAAACTGGAATAATAACAATTACTGCACTGAAAGGTGGGTGTTTCCACTGCAAAAGTTGTCTCTTTGCAAATAGTTTTATAATTTGTTTGCATTTGTCAGATAATAATTTCAATGAAACATAAGCAATTTCATGATAAATTTGTTAACTCAATTGTTAATATATTTGTACATATTACCAGCTGCTTGGAAGAATGCCAACTCTTTTTTTTAACTATTTCTTTAATTTGATTGCTTCTAACAATTTCCTATAAAAACGAAAATTGTCATAAATTTACATTTAAATGCTTACCACTCAACAATACCATTAAGATATTATACATACATAGATGGAGCATAGACATTGCTTTGAAATCATGCATAGGAATACATAAATACGAGGGTATCTCAACAGAATTTATTAGTAGAGTATGTTAACCTAAGACTTCATAAAAGCAGTTTACGATTTTTTTGCATTACAAGGCTTGACAACAACATACAATATTCGTGTACGCACTTGAAACGCTTTTCATTTTTTTGCATGAAAGATAATTGTTTTAGTCTCATTGATTGAAAATTTTTGGAAACTTTCACTCACTGATTTTAGATCATTATTGATGGGTGTTGTTAATTCAGGCACAATGCATCGATTGATCGAACCGGGCGTTATATATATATTTTTGGTTTGAAAATTTCAATCATTGAGAAAGATATCCAAAATCAACTGTTGAGCCAGATTAGGTATCGGAATGTATCATATATTGTAAGATTCAATTATACTTGACACATTAATCAGTGTAGTACAAAGAAACTTCCAGTACTGAAAAGGCTTTGCGTTTATTAACACTTGCATATATTCACAACCAATGCAAAGATGCTCAAAACTTGATAGATATGTTATGTCGAAAACATCATCATCACAGTCGACCGACTCTTTATGGGTATAAATAAGTAAGGCGATCTTCAAGGGTTCGCTGCATAATTCTTACAGCATAAGCCAAATTGAACGCTTGAAGGTCGAACTTTCAACGAAGTACGCTCAAAATTGACGATTGTCCCCAGACGACATTGATACAGTGCGTGAAGTGTTGAAGCAGGCTCATCACTTGCCTTACTATGAGAATCGAAATCAATTATGTCGATAAGCATCCATAGTTCGACAGGAAATCTTCAGAGATTTAGTTTCACTTTTTTCAAAAATGTCAATAAATGCAAGGTATTCCGAGTTAAAGCGGCTGAACACTATTGACCGTGTCGGCCTTTAAAAAAAAATCAAAAGATTCAACGAGAATCGTTCAGGTGAAAGGATTGAAAAGTTTTACATATTTTCAATCGCAGTGTTTTCGAAAGTTATTTATGAAAATTGTTCTGCTTCTGTTCAGACATTGCTTGAGATTTAAGGTGTGACGTTCATATGTGCATATTTAATTCTACCGTATCCGGGTTGGTATAAGGGATAATTTGAAGCGTTAACCAACACCTCTTAGGCAGTAAAACAATCGACTTTATACGTTGGTTGGTAAGCAACGAGTTGTTCGCCAAAAGTCTTTAAACAACAAAGAAAGAAAATATTTATACATGAACTAGATCGATCATTGTGTACCCTACACCTTTGATTATTCGTCAGGAAAGAATAGAAATTAAATCTCTTTGCCTCACTTGTTATTAGAGATGTGTCTTGAAAAGTAGACCAGTGCGATCCGTACTTAGTGCAGCGAATTTATATTGAAAACCTCTATTCAATGTATGAAATTTCATCAGAGAATATCAAAAATTAGACCTTCTTCCGACGCTTAAAGGCTAATTTTTCATAATAATGGTTACAATGGGTTATAATGGGTTCAGAATTTCCATTCGCCTATTTTAACAAACCATTAATATTTACCGAGTTTTGTTTAAAAATATGAAAAATTACAAATTTTTTTCATATAATGAATACTTTCAAACATGACCTAACACAGGGAGCAGTTCACAAAATTGCCTCATCCAGTTAATTGTCAGGGTCCGTCGAAGTAAGTCGAAACATGTTGGTTTATCAAATTTCATTATTAAATATTGCGAAAATTTGCAGTATGTAGATGGAACATAAAGAAGACTGAACGAATATTAGACAGATTCCTCTTAATCGATTTAAAATTGATTCCGAATCGATTGGGCTAATAAAAGTCGAATCTATCTTAAATCGTTGTGACTATAAGCTTAACATACACTTATTATTAGAGGTGGTGTAAGATATAACAATAAGCATGCGATCTCCATTTGTGCAAACAACAAAGGTTTCTGAGTACTTAAGTGTATATGTGCTCATTGCGTATATATACACCGTCTGTCATACAATCAAATTTCAAAGTAAGATATGGTTGCCTGCGTTTACATATAGGTTTAAACGTATAGGCTTCATTGATCATTGCATTAGTTCAATGCGTCAGTGCACCAACTTTTATCTTTGCTGCATGCATTTGCATTGACCATAAAACAAAATCAAGTGCTATCTATATGCGTTTCGAAAATGGTAGGATGATATGAAAAATCGTCACATTATTGCTGCAATTGTGAATACTAAAATAATAATTATTGCCAAGTTGTGAAAAACAATAAAAAATTGGTGTTTGTTAAAAAAAAAGAAGAAAACATTATCTCCTCTCTTCGATGCGTTTTCTACTCAACACTCAATCATATGATTAATTTTTCAAGCACCTTATGGCTTTTCTGTCGTAATGGTGTGCAAGTGGTAAACTGTCATTTTTTTAGTGTATTGCATTAATGCAATAATGCGCGATGGGTATCTGCACTGTGTTCAGCTGTTTCGAGGAAAAATACTATACTACAAGAATGCATTGATTATACCGATGAGCATCCCGTAAGTTTTGAAGACACTTATGAAAACATGCTTCAAAGGCTCAAGAATTTATTTTTATTAACATGCAATATTTTATTACAACCCTCGTATTATACATATATATGTCTGCTTATTAAATCAGTAGGTTTGTTATAATTTTTCGTTTTCACTTTATTTCGCTTTATTCAAACAAGCGGAGGCTGTTATCAACATCCAGAAGTGTTTTTCACGCAGTGTGTTTAGCTATATTACATGCCACCACAATATTACACTCTACAGGTGGTGTGTTTGTTATGCAGCTACTGATTTATTTTATTTATTTCTCTCTTGGTTTTCTTGATTTTTCTTCTTTTATTATTTTTGAAATTTTCATAACAAATGCTTGTTTATGCATTTAATTCGAAATTAATTACAAATGTTTTGATTGTAATGTGATAAGCAACGTTTTACCACCGGATTTTTCTTTCTTTATGCCTACTCTTTAACATGAATATTAGTGTGTGGTTAAAGGAAATATTAATCATTTGTTTAAGATGTCAACCATTTTTCGCGTATTTGTGCATTGCAGAAACGCCTTTATAAGTTTTTCTAACTTTTTATTCATTTTAACTTGTATCATGGAAAGTCGTCAAATTTACTAATCAGCCATCTACCTACTGTAGTAGTGGCAGTCTTAAAAGAACTGGGTCGTTTTCTCATGAAATAACATTCAGTATTCCAAAAGACAAGGTATATGAACCGCACAAGATTAAACCGAATATCTTTTGACTGCTTGAAGTTAATAGCCGCGCGAAAACTATTCATTGGAATCCGTGATAAGAACATGACCTGAATGGGACATGAAATATTAATGATGCCAAGATAATTGTAGACTGCCCAAAAAAACTGTGCCAAAGTTTACACATAGGCAAGTAAGTATATAAAGAACCGTAGATAGGTTATGGGCTCAACGTTTTGTCAAAATTAACAAGCAAGAGCTGCTTTGGTCGTTTTCGATTCGGAAATCTCTTTCTCAGTGTTTGAATGGCTAACAAAAATTTTTAAAACCGAACTTACGTTGCAGAGTCTTCAGCGTCGAATTCATCGAGTATAATTTTAAATTGAAAACTCGAAGCAAATAACATAATAAAGTGACACTTGATCCACAAGGCATGTTTCAACAATGAATTACCCGAATTCTTACCATCGCGTCTTCAGTGTAAGCTGAGTAATAAGGTGTTCTTGTTTTTTCATTAATTATAATTTTAAAAGAAAAAGTATTACAGAGTTTATTAAGTCTGTACGGACGTCTGTACCATCCAGAAAGACTTGAAGTAGACCAATTGATTCGGAATCATTTTCTGAATCGATCTTAGCTTGTCTGTTCGTCTGCCCGTCTGTCCGTCTGATACCAGTCTATATATTCGTTTCTTCGATTTGCAAGTCACAATTTTCGAGGTATATTGACGTACTTTGTCTCAAGGATGACTGCTATTGAAAATAATTCAGGTAGGACAACCTTTTCGACTTCCTTGCGCATAACGCGTTATTTTGATAAATTGTCACTTGAAAAATAGGTTAATTTTCAGCATTTGGCTTAGTAATAGTATTTTGGCTTTCTAATTTGGTATAAAAACTTTGGATCGGCTGAAACAATATTTTGAAGAACTTGTCATAAAACCAAGATACGATATTTGTTGATGAAAATTCGTTTGTAATATTAATTTGATATTAAAATCAGTTCTCAGTACAACCGCAACTCTGTACAAGCGCTGTGGTCATATTCTTCTCTTTGTGCAAAAAAATTTTGCAATTTAAATAAGAGACAAGCATAAGGCATAATAGCCCCGGGGCCGCTTGATATAAATTCAAATAGATTTCATCTATTAGCAGACGCATCCCCTCAATGAAAAAAAATTAAAAAGTACCATCGTTCTTATCGACAAAAAATATATTGTGATTTCTCCAACTGATCCTTCCATAACAATTTCGCAATTCAGCCCTTTCGCTATTAAAAAAGCACTAGATGGCATTACAACGCATATAGACTCTATATCGATTTTACGCGACAGAAATTTACTTGTCCTGGCTGGGAAACCGAGCGCAACCGAAAAGCTCATAAAGTCTAAATCATTAGCCAATTTGTGCGCTATATCCGCTAAATTGCATGATAAACTGAACTCGGTAGGCGTAGTTTATGCCCCATGCTTAAAGCATGTGCCGGAAGATGAAATTGTGCGCGAAATGGGCAGTCAAGGAGTGACTGAAGTCTACAAATTCACCAAATTAAATGACGATGGAAAAACCCGTTCTCCTACAGGAAGAATTATTTTGCCTTTTGACCGCTATCGGCTACCGGAAACGGTTGATGTAGCTTGGTACAAATGTAAAGTAGAACTCTACATTCTAAATCCCATGAGGTGTAAAAACTGCCAACGCCTGGGCCATACGGCAAAAAGATGCATCCTGTGCTAACTGTGGTCTTCCTCCACATCCTGAAAACTGTACGCGTAGCTTCTGCTTAAATTGCAATGATCAACACTCTGCGTTAGACAAACAATGCCCACGTTTTATACAAATGCGTGAAATTCTAAAAATCAAAACAGAAAATTACTGTAGCGTGGGTGAAGCGCGACGCAAATACCGCGAAAGAAATCCATCTGTAGCCCAAGGAATTGGAAAAAGTAATACCTACGCTGCTGTTCCCTCGCAAATCGTGCATAGTAAGCCTTTAACTCAAACTCTTTCTAATGAAAAACGTGTTCCCCCATTAACCAAAAATTATATTGCGAAACCAGTTGCACCACCTGCCAAACATAACAATGAAAAAACTAAGGCAACACCAAATATTGAAAAAATTAAAACGACAACATATATGCTAAAATCTAATGTACTAAATTCTCCAAAATCTCCGGCTCTCAACTTTACTCAACAAATTACAAGTAGTAATGAATCCATTCTTTCATCCATTAATCAATCTTCAACTTCAAATTATTCACGTGCGCCCACTCGTTGCGCTTCAAATGTACCAAACCACCTAAGTGCAGATTATTCAGCTGGTAAGAATAAATCATTCACGAAAAATTCCTACAGCGACCTTCTCGACGGAGACGCTGACATGTCAACTTAACCTTAATTCTACTCTGCTTCCATGTCATTACAATTAAATAAAGTTTTTCAAAATCCTACAATGGAACATTAAGGGACTTATTAATAATTTTGATGAACTCCGTACACTCATAAGTGATTTTAATCCAACCTTTTTATCGCTTCAAGAAACCCATTGTAGAAGCTCTTTTAATCCTATTCCACCCAAATCATATACTGGATGCTTCGCGAATGCTGATCAAAATTCATATTCCAAACAAGGAGTAGGTGTTTTTATAAAATCAAATATACCTCACAAACGGATAAATTTAATCTCGTACATACAAGCCGTAGCGATACAAATAATGTTAAATATAAAATTTACAGTGCTTTCGCTCTATATTCCACCTTCGCAATCGTTTTCTTAGCAAGAACTCTACAGTTTATTCTCCGTACTTTCCCCCCCATTAATTATATGCGGCGATTTCAACAGCTAGAATACCATCTGGGGCTCAACAGTGAACAACACTCGCGGTACTGTTTTAGAAAAGGCCTTTTTTCAAAGCAACCTTTGCGTTTTAAATGAGGGAAAACCAACGCACTTCTCAACTCATCATACTTTTTCACATATTGATTTAACATGTTGCTCTCCATCACTTCTTCCTTTGGTGTCCTGGTCTATTTCTGATGATCTACATAATAGTGATCACTTTCCAATCATAATCGATCTTAAACTTTCAACATCCTCTGCTACTCCAGCAAAACAGGCCAAATTCCTCCTAGATAAAGCGGATTGGATCAATTACTCCAAACAGCTGGAGTCATTTTTGAATTCAAAGCCATTTAACGGGAACTGCAACCATAATACTGCTATTATGTCTAAAGCGATTCGCACGGCGGCTCATCTTTCTATTCCTCAATCCAACAGCTCTTTTAAACGAGCTAGGGTTCCTTGGTGGAACAACACGCTTTTGTTTCTGAGGAAAAATAAAATGGATTTATGGCACCGCTTTAAGAGATGTCCTGATCAGGATCATTTGTTATTATACAAATGCTCTATTCAGGAAGTAACTACGAAAATCAAAGCCACTTCATTTTGAACTTTTTTCGAGAGGAATTCACACAAATACATCAATGAAAGTTGTCTGGAACAAAATCAACAGACTTAATGGAACTTCAAATCTGAACGAAATATCTGCCATCGGCACTCCCAATGGAACTTTAACTGATGCAGATGAGATTTCTAATTACTTTGGAAAAGTGTGGTGCGAATACTCCTCTGACAGCAACTTCTCCAGTGCTTTCATCGAAAATAAAAGGACTCCAATATCTCTTTCAAATAATATTGATAGATGTGCCATGTTCCTAGAAAATTGCATATCCACCTTAGAACTTGGAAGTTGTCTCTCCAATTTGAAGGGAAGGACACCTGGTCTAGACCCCATCTCATACCAAATGATCAGCGCTATGTCTAAGTCTAGTAAAAAGAAATTACTGGACCTATATAATACGGTATTTTTGACTGGCCATATACCCTACATGTGGACATTGGCTACAGTTATTCCAATTCTCAAGTCAAAAAATGCCTCCATCGCATCGGACTATCGCCCAATCTCTCTTTTACCTTGGCTCTCAAAGGTATTGGAAAAGATTATGGCATCTAGATTATCTTAGCTTTTTGAGTCCAAGAATCTGATAACAAAGCAACAAGTTGGTTTCAAGCGGGGTAGAGGGTGCATCGACGCTCTGTTACATATTGATTTTTTCACGAGCAAAGAAATTTTCGAACGGAATCATGTAACAATTCTGTCTGTTGATTTCGAAAAAGCATTTGACAGAGTTGGTCTTCATGTTATTTTAGGACACTTGAAATCATGGAATGTTGGACCCAAATTTTTCAACTACATCAAATCATTCATGTCGCATCGGCGGTTTAAAGTTAGAATGAACAATCATGTGTCATGCGCCGTTAATGAATGGCAGTCCGCAAGGAATTTCTCTTTCTGTCACGCTTTTCCAGATCGCTTTCAACGAAATTAGCAAAATTCTTTGCCGTGTACCAAGAGTGGAACATTGCCTCTACGCAGACGATGTATACATTTTTACAAAAGAAAAACATAGCACGAAGACAATCAACATCCTCGAAGCTATTGGACGAGAGATTTCCGCATGGGCAAACTCGTCGGGGGCTAAAATTTCCATACAAAAATCTAAAAAATGCACATTTGTCGAAAGCAAATTTGCGATGCAGGAAATCTACTGATGCATATTAATGACTTACCAGTACTAAATGTGCCGACACTGCATATTCTCGGGCTCACTTTTTCCAACAAATATCGTTGGAAAGCACACTGTCTGCGGTTAGAAAACTCTATTTTAACAAGGGTGAATTTCATACAGTACGTTGCTTGGAGAAGCCATGCGCATATTAACACTATTGCTTATCTTACCAAAATGCTTGTGTTAAGCAAGATTGACTATGCTTTGATAATTTATGGCAATAGCTGCAAATCTAATATCAACATCCTTAAACCGGTCTACCACCAAGCCGTCAGAGCAAGTTGTTATGCTTTTCGGTCGACGCCCATAATTAATATTATAATCGAAACTGGTCTTTCAACTTTAGAAAATAGACTTAATGGGTTAAAAGCCAAAATAGTCCCCAAGCTCCTTAATTCAAACAAATCTATTCCCGGTGATGACGTGAGAAAGATTATTATTGCAAAGAAAATTCCAAAGTCACCATCTACAATTGGCTATTGTTTGTACGTCGCAAAGGAATTCAACATTCCCTTAAAAATTCTCCGCTCTTTTGGTGTTAAACCTCCATGGATTTTGAAAGACTGCTTTTTTGACATTTCGCTGTCTATGCACAAGAAAGAAAATACTCCAAATTACGTTTTCAGGAATCTAATAGCTGAAAAAACCCAAATATTGGAAAGTACTCGTTGGAGTCTTTTATACACAGACGGCTCAAAAACTTCTGGTCTGCCTCCCGCTTGTGCTGTGCTTGATGCTACAGGACGAGTTCTTCTCAACTACATATATCACGAAAGTACTTCAACTTTCACAACCGAAGCCAGAGCTGTCCTTCACGCTGCGAACCTTGCCCATAAAAACAAACTCAAAACCGTCATTGTTACCGACAATTTGTCTGTATTACAAGCTATTCGGAACCATTCGACTTCGAGATGGAGCACCATCAACAAATTAAGAAATATAATTACTACACCCGAGGGAAAAATTAAAATGTTGTGGGTACCAAGTCACATCGGTTTATTGGAAAATGAGCAGGCTGATCGAGCGGCAAAGGATGCCGCTTCTGCTCCTCTAATTGTGGATGATGTCGTGGAAAAGTTGGATCTTCAAAGATACATTGGAAGAAAAGTTAAAGAGAAAATTGCAGAAGAAAATTTAAAATACCATCATCAACACTACTCTTCCATTAACCCTTAATTAACTCCACCTTTATATACAACTAATGTTGAGAAAATGAAGATCCAAACATTTTCGCGAATTCGCCTTGGTCATACAATTGCAACTCACCAATGGAGCTTGAAGAAGTCTTCCTCCCCAATCTGCAGTTGTGGACAAACTCTCACCATAAAGCACATTCTCTGCGACTCCCTCAACTTTTGCTTGGCTAGAAGTATTGCATTTGGAACAATTAACCACGTGGACATTCTACAATCAGAGGAAGAATTCAATATATTACTTTTTAAATACTACTAAGCTCATTATCTAATATCCATTTATTTAAATTAGAGCCGATACCCTGTGTTGCTAGTGCTCAATGTCTTTTTTTCAGTCTAAGAATTTATTTCATTAGTCTAAAATTATAATAATAATAATAATAATAATAATAAAATCAGCTCTACCGAGTTTGGACAGCGTAGGTCTATTTTTTGGATTTTAAAGGCTCTAATGAAAAATAAATTTTTATATGCCAAGAAAACTAATTTTTAATATTTTCCGTAAAGTAAATCCTTCTATGGTGGCAAAGTCTAATTTGTGGCTTCCTGTGATGAAAGGAACTGGAAAATGATAAAATCCAATCTGAGGACATTCATGAAAATTACGGGTTAAAAAAATGGATGAATAACAGTATTAGTGTTGTAGAACATCTAATGGTCGACCTTGACCGACTCGAGTCTTGTTTCTATCTTCGGCTTATAAAACCTGATAAAGATTATATATTAGTTATAACCTTATGATATATGCAGCAATTACGTCGAAAACTTGCTGGCATCTTTTAGGCGTTCCCCTGACCATAAAGTTTCCAAGCTATGTGATCAAAAAATTTTTATAGCTATTTTTTTTGGTCCTGATTAAGCAGGCGATGTTGAGAAAATTTACAGATTCTCGGCCGAAAGATGAAAACATATATAATACATGACGAACAAGCCCGATCGATCATTAACTATTTTGCACCATATATATTTTTGCTTAACATAACTCTTCATTTATTTTCCGGAAAAAAGCAGGGGCTACAGCTTGTTTTCAGAACAAAGCGCATTCATTCCATGGGAGCCCTTATACGTAAGTTGGCCCTATTTGTGAAGTGACGTGGCTCAAATTTAGCAAATTTAATTTTGTTGCCAACGTTCTCATAAGAACCCTTATACTGGGTAGCCAAACAAAAAATGGACTTACGTGGCCAAATTTGCTGCAGTTAATTTTCATATCAAATTCCTTTTATAATATGAATCAATTTTCGTTATAAAATTCTACAAATCAGATCAATCTGCCATAGAAAGGCTTACTTTTCGTAGGAAGGGGGTTTAGTTCATCTGTCTCAAATTTTTCCTGTCATACATACGAATAGCATAGCACACGAAAATACAATGTGTCAGCTTTTTTTGTTACAATATGTCGGGCATTTGCAAATGTTTTTCATAAAAGGGCCATTCCAAAGTAAGGTATTCGACGGGTTTGATAAATAATTGCAAAACCGTTTCGTTCAAATGCATTGTCAAAACATGTCAATATACTAAAGTTTAGTGGAACTAACTCAAAAATTGCGGTTTGTGGGTTGGGCACAAAAACATGGGATGGACGGGCGTGCTTAAATCGATTAAGAAAATGATTCTGAATTGATCGATACAATAAAATCGGTTTTAAAGCAAATGTATAGTAAGCTTTTCTCCAAGTTACCAAGCACCCACACAAACTTTCTATGCCTTATACTACAAATGCGATGGACTATAAAAATTCCTTACAACTTCTCTTCATATCTATCATTGTATGATGGGGGGTGTACTCATTTTGACATAATGTTTGCAACACCAAGGAAGAGAGCTTCAGAGACCTTGTAAAGTGTACATACTCTTAACCATCATGAAATTTTGAATTGATTAAGCCAGGTCTGTCCGTCTGTGCCTGCGTGGTATGTATTTTTGACACTCTCCCGGTCGCAAATATAAGGGAATCGACTTCAAATTTAATAAAAACATTGAAGGTGTTTGCACGCAGCTTGCTATTGAAAATGGACCAAATTGACCAGAACGTAAGCCCGCCTTGAAGTGTCAACTAAACGAGACTCCGCTCACAACCTAATGGATTAACATTTTTGTTACAATAGCGTTGATATGGGTATCAAATAAAAGAACTTGAAGAGTATAATGCGACAAGATAAGTATGTTTATACTACATTAGTGTGGTGAACGTCACGATAAGTTGGATAAATTTGCGGATTTGCGGATAGAAACGTCGTCCATATGGGTACGAAGTAAAAGTGCTTGGAGAGTAGAATGCGAAACGTCAAGTGTGTCAATTCTAAATTAGTTACGCTAGTCGTCACGAAGTAAAAGGTAAAAGATAAACTTTATCCCACTTACTTTTTTATGGCAAGCATGAGATGTCAAAGATTTTAATGGTGGTGAATGTGCGAGATTCGACTCTAGTCGAATATAAATTTCTTACTTGTTTTTTTGTTTTTTTTCTTTTTTAACCGACCAGTAGTCATTCACTCATTGGATGCAGTGATACTCTATGCTTTGCGTGCAAGCACCATAGTTGTCAGAAAGGATTTTATAGGGATATAATTAATAAGTTTGCTGCGGTATTTTTAGAATTTAGAAAGTGAACGATCAACTCGCTTACCGCAAAGGGAAACTTCTAAAATGGCGAAAATCGATAGTGTAGCAGGTTTATTTACAATAATACTACTTTTAAGCGTAACAAAAGGACTAATATACAAATATATATTGTGGGCATACATAGATGAAGTACAAGCACGTATATAAGCAATAAACGAAAATGCATCTAAATATTGAATCCTTAGTGGGTTATGCTAAATGGCATAATAGCGAAGATAAATAATTGGGTCGAGTATAATTGTCTGACGATTTGAAGGTCGATAACGTCTATCGTCGTACAATACGAACCACCTATGCTAAAGAGTATAGTATACAAGCAGCTCGCATAACAATAAACAAAGCAATATAACTTGCAATCTTTAGTTATGTGGAACTCAAATTTTATGCGTATGTCAGGGGTTCAAATAAAGCGTTAAATTGTGCCTTCTTTGCATATCAAAGCGTTATTCTTGAGCTTTAGAGAGTAGCACAAAAACTAGAGCAGTGCTTGCTCTGCTTAGCTGGATTACGATAGTTAAATTATAAAATTTTAATTGCACCTCGGATGAATTCCCCGTGACGTCTGGCGTACCTCAAGGCAGCCACTTAGGTTTATTTTATTTAATTTATACATTAATGATCTCCGATCGGTGATTAATTCCAGTCAGATCTTAAAATACGCTGATGATGTGAAAGTGTTTTCTTCTTTCTCTCTAGAATCGCAATGACATAACCTTCAAAGCGACTTGAATAATTTGGTTGCATGGTGCTCTTTGAATCTTCTGAAACTAAATCTGAGTAAATGTAAGAAGCTTTCATTCTCAAGAAGAAAGTCATTAATTACTCAGTATTTCATAGATTCGCATAAGTTGGAGGACGTCGATACATTCACAGACTTAGGCGTTCTATTTGACCATAGATTATATTTTAACTTGCACATTGAGCTCTCGTTAAGCAAAGCTAGGTCCGCGCTTGGTTTTATAAAGAGGTGGTCCAAAGAACTTGATGATCATTACATTACTAAAAGGTTGTACATGTGTTTGGTTAGATCTATACTTGAGCATGCCTCTGTTGTGCAGTCCCTTTCATATAGGTGCTATGTAGATTCAATTAAATCTGTTCAAAAGCAATTCTCGCTCTTGGTTGGAATCCGATTGCCTCTCTTCCCCCCTATGAATATAGGTTGCCTCTGTTGTCCTTACCGTCTCTCGAGAAATGTAGATTTTTTCTTGGCGTTTCCTTCGTAATCAAAGTAATAAATGGTGCTATATACTCGCCTTTATTACTTGGTGAAATAAGTTTTAATGTCCCCAACCGCTTCTCTAGGCACTTTATCTTGATAAAGCTTAGTCAATGCAAATATAATTACGAACAGTTTAACTCGCCCAGAGTTGTTTGCAAGAACCTAAATTATGTCTATTACTTATTCTCATTATCGGACTCTTTAAAGTCCATTAAAGCAACATTGGTTAATACGCGTAATTTACTTATGTCGTGCTTAAACTAGCTCTTAACCTTAAAATATGACGATGAGTCGAAAATGAATTGTTGGTAACTATTATCGGTTGCCAAGCTTATGCATGTTTGCGATGGCTTAAGGGTTCAATGCGATTTGGTCCTGTACCGGTTGTGGATGTGGCTAATTGCTAGTTGTGTACATGTTTTTTTTCTTTTTTTCCTTCTTATTTGTTTTATTGTACTTACACTAAGTTTTAGTATTAATTAATTTAAGATTTACTTTAAGAGTTAATTGAACTCGACTGTCAAAATTTTTAGTTGAGTTTCTTGCATAATTGGAATAAATAAATAAATAAAGTGCAAAACGATACGTAGCAGATTAGACCGAAAGTAATATAAAATGTTCGTACTATTGACATTTAAGACGATTGACTAGGTGTAGCTGAACGTGAGTTGCTGCAATCTAACGTCACGAATCACAACTGATTGTCGTTATATTCTCGGTAAAACAGCGTACGACCCCGTAGGGCGTAGGAATTTTAGAAGTACTGAAGCCGGCTGTACTACCTGGCTCGTTTAATAGATCAGACGTTGCTTCTTCCGATGAACATTAGTTGTCATTGATGACTTGTTGTCTATTCGGGGAAGACTTCCGTTCCAATGAGGATGCTTAAAGAAAAGAATGTCTAATGTGAATAAGGTAAAAAGATTAAATGTCCTTTCGGCAAGAGCGTAGCTCATTGACTTGCGCCAGAGAGATAGGCAAAATATGTATTTTTTTATCAGTTTCTTAAAATAATTGCTTTTTTCAATTAAAAAACAAGTTATTTTGAACTTCTAACATGTGATCGGATTATTTGCAAGCTAAGTGCAAGAAAAGGATATGATAAACGGAAGCGCTATAAGTAACATATTTTAACTCAAAAGATTCAAAGTCATTTGAAAGTTCAATGCAAAACAATCCTAGCTAATCACCTAGCGCTCACATTTAGAATATAGTTTACATATAAAGCATTGATGCGACAATATGAAAGATCACCTCCGCGTCGAATATATTTTATGGGGGGAAAAAGAGAGGATTTGGAAGGAAGGTTGTTATCCCAAAAAAAAATTTTCAGTTCGAAAATATAATCTCATGTAATATAAAAAAGAAATGGGCAGGGCTTGGATGAGTGGTGATTGCACTAGGGTTTCATATTTTTTGTCGAGCCGAATTTCTTCGTGTATGAAAAATGGCTATGTTCTTTTTGGAGAAAACATTCTGTGGACAGCAAGGAAATAAATGTCTTTATTCGACAGAAAGGTCTTGCCACCGAAACTAAGCGTCTTCCTATCACAGAACACGCAGTTTCATCCAAAACCTACGTTTGAAGGCATTCTTTAAATTTTCTCCAAGAGCCTTATTTTAAGAGGCGAAAGGTCGAATTAATTACTCTCTTGTATGTTGATTATAGAGTGCATGAGACGTAGTGCTAAACTCTGCATATCTTTAATAGACGGGATATATCTTGTATACTTTACTAATAGCTAATTCGAGCATTTATTACGCTTTTGTGAGTACTCCGTGTTCCGTCCTATTGACACATTTGAACCTAAACAACAAAACTAGATAGAAAATTATCTTGAAGGACAATAGCGCCACCTTTAGGTGAAAATGATTTCCATTCTTTACTCGTTAAGCTTGTGTCCACACAAAATGTGTCTGTCCAGTTTCACCTTGGAATTTGTGCAGGTAGTTGCAAAATCTCCTCACATTTTTATTATAATTTTTCTTTAATCTCTAATAAATTGTAACCTTAAGTTAGTAACATATTCATCTGTTAACCATTTGTTTAATTATTTTCTTTGTACATTTGCAATTTCAGCTTTGGCATGTTTCATGACACAGCTAAAATAGGCTGCCATCCACGTGTTGGATCTATAGTGCACATAATGACACCAACTTTTGGGGCCGATACTTTACAAGTTTGCTGGTCAAACTGTAGCCGTAAATTTATAACACATTTTCTAGAGTAAGACTTTCATCTTCGAATACAATTGATTGACCAAATATTTATTCATTTATTCTTTTTTGAATTGCAGTCAAGGTCTTGGTGAATGTTTAGATGATGCTCCAACACCGCTTGACAAGTACATATATCCAGATCAGTTGCCGGGTTTGCTGTATAATGCCGAGGAACAATGTCGTCTTCAATATAATGTTAGTGATAGCGAGGTGCAGGCATGTTCATCGATGAATGAGATTTGCTCGACTCTATGGTGCCGGGTACATGGTGAATGTATAACTAATATGCGGCCAACAGCGCCGGGTACTATATGTGGAAAACGTAAGGTTTGTTGCGGTAAATTTCAGGAATACTCTTCCCCGATAGCATAAATCCGATGTAAAAAAATGAATTGTATTTTTATTCTATTATTTCGTTATCTATTTTGAATGTTAGTGGTGTCAAAATGGACACTGCGTGCCTATAGAACAATTAACACCAATAACTGGTGGCTGGGGTTATTGGTCCGAATGGAGTGAATGTTCACGTTCCTGCGGCGGTGGTGTCTCCATCCAGCATCGTGAATGTAATAGTCCTATGCCAGCTAATGGTGGTGCCTTCTGTATAGGCGAAAGAAAAAGGTACCCTCATAACTCATCGTATATGGCATAGCTGCTTAAAAAATTTTCATTTGCCCTCTAGATACAAAATTTGTAACTACGAAACATGTCCAAAAGAAGAGCCCAGCTTTCGCGGTCAACAATGTGAGAAATACAACAATGTTTCGTATCAGGGAGCTCTTTACAAATGGTTGCCATTTTTCGATAAAAGTAAGATTGAAACCGTAAAAAAATGTATTAAAAATTTTCTGAAAATTTTCTCGCTTTCGTAGATAATCCTTGTAAATTGTATTGTTCGGATGAGGATGATACCATCATTGCCAATTGGGGTGATACTGTACTCGATGGTACCCCGTGCACATTGGGAAAAAACAACATGTGCATTGACGGTATTTGCAAGGTGCGGTTAGAAGAAGTAAAATTTTGCAAGTTTCCTTTTAATGGAACCGGAAATGTTTTTTAGAAAGTTGGTTGCGATTGGATTGTTGACTCTGACATGCAAGAAGACCGTTGTGGTATATGCGGCGGATCTGGGGAGCATTGCAAGACGGTTAAAGGCTCTTTCAATGAAACGATTAAAGTCAATGAAGGTTACGTAGAAGTAGTGGTGTTACCAGCTAAAGCCCGGCATATAGTTATCAAGGAGCTGGATAATTCACCACATTTTCTAGGTATTGCTCAAGCAAACAGTAGTCGTTTCTATTTGAATGGCGATGGTTTGATATCGATGCCGGGCGAATTTGTAATAGCCGGTGCTGAAAGTTTATACGATCGCGAAGACGAACAAGAAACGATACAAATACCGCAAGCCATACAACATTCCATTGCTATTTATGTAAGTCTCGATAATTGAATTCTTTCGACTTGTTTTTATACTCACTACTAAGCAACAAGTCAGAGAATTATATTCGGTTCTGACCGAATTTATTATACCCATCACCGTGATCCTAAAAAATACGGTCAAAGTCAAAGAACTCAATTTTCATGCTCTCTAATGTGGTGTGGACGCGCCTGACTTTTTCTATTTTCAAAATGATAGCTTTTGTCGTACAGGCGGGTGGAAGTTGTAGGCATGTCCTTGGAAAAGTTTAAAACGCTTCGAAATTCTCGTCCAAATTAGAAGTGGATAGCTGCCAGGAGAATTTTGAAATAGATGATACATAGACGGACAGGCGGACATGCTTAAATTGAATCAAAATTTAACGCTGATCAAGGATATGTAGACTTCGTGGGGTCTTTGAAGTTTCCCTCTAGGTGTTGTAAACTTTTAGACAAAATGATCCTTTAGTGATGTATATAAAAATAAATATGAAATTTTAGATAAATATAAGGAATGATATAATTAAATTTTATCGAAATTGTCATTACCTGCAGTTGATTGTCAGGAGTGATGAACCAAGTGCTGGGATTTATTATGAATTTACTTTGCCAGCTTTGAATGCTAGCTCTTCAAAGCAATATTTATGGCGGTTAAGTGAATGGACCGCATGTTCGGTGAGTTGTGGTGGAGGTTTACAATACCAAGAACCCATGTGCTACGAAAATGATCAAGGTACAGCGAAATTATCGGCTATTTTACTCTTAATTATCGCATCCAAATGATATTTTGGTTATTTTTAGTTATTCCCGATAGTGAACTATGTTGGGCATTTGCTATAAACGCTAGGCCAGAACGTTTAAATAGGAAATGCAGTGATATAACATGTCCCGCACATTGGTGGACGGGCCCCTGGCAGTTTTGTCCTGTGTCTTGCCGATCGGAAAACGCTCCTCTACCAGTCAGAAGACGTAGCGTTATGTGCCTAAATCAAAATGAAATTTTACTCGACGACGATGAATGCAATCCTTCAACACGGCCGGCAGATGTTGAATATTGTGAACAGAATTTACCCGATTGTCATGTTGCGGAAAAATTACAAAATTGGATTGGCTTGGAGTTAAAAACAAAAAAGAAAGCATAATTCTCACTTTTTTACTTTCGAATGTTTTGTTAGTTTTTTTTGTTAAAGAGTTTAAAACGTTTGAATGAATGTCGGATTCATAATGAGAGTGTTTTCAATTCAGTCAATGAATTAAATTGAATGCTAGATCCTTAATAATTGGTATTAAAAAAAAAAAAAAACACCTTAGATTTTAAATCTCATAACTAAGTGAACGCAATATCGTCTTAATAATATTTATTTATTATATTTATTTATGTGTATCGTACACTGGATATATTTGTATTTAAATTAAATTTTGTGTACTTAACTTTTTTTTTTCGGTATATTTAATAAAGATTTCAGTATAGACGAGATTATAACTAAATTGAAATATTGAATATTCATTATGTGAACTTTTGAGAAGGATCAATAATATTTAAATACAATTAATTATTTAAGCAATTTTTCTATAAATACAATTAAAATAAAATTTTACATTAGATTTTTACAAAGAAAAATTATGTTCTGCTTGATTCGAATGCCTTTATATCGAGAACCTTTAATGAAGCGGAAAACGTCTCCAAACCAAGGTCAGCTCACGATTCTCTCCGTCAAAATGTCGTACAATACGAAAGACAAAAACGATACGATTGCGATTCAAGTTAATGGTACTCGCTTGCGTTCTTATTAAGCTGGTCTTTTCCTTTGGTGCATTTATAATGGCATCTTATACCCTACACAATTTATGATACAGCGTATATTAAGGTTGCACATACGAATGTAACACGCAGAAGCGCTTTAGGTAGACTCACGTTCTGTTTTCCCGATTAATTTCGCATCATTTTCTGAATCAATCTAAGGCTGCCTGTCTATCTGCCCGTCTGATGTCTGCCCATGTAAATATTTGTTTAAGCTATGTTTAAGATATTTTGATGAAATTTGATTTGCTGGTGTGTTTTCATCCAAGAACGAACACTATTGAAAATGGTTTGGATCGGTCCACTTTTTCGACCACTCCCGATATAATGCCATATTCTGAAAGATCGGTATATGGGAAAAATTGCAATTTTCAAAATTTCTCGACTATCTTGCCTAAATAATAGTATTTCGGTATTCTAAATTGGCATAAAAACTTTGCATCGGCTAGGGCAACATTTGATCACTCTCTCGTATAATGAAAATTGAAGTACATATGAGAAAAAGACCAATTTTTTTTTGTAAAATTGACCACGAAATTATGTTTAGTTTTTAATATGTTATGATGAAAATTAACCCCTAGAAGCAATTTGACATAAAAATTAATTCTACAAACTTTCATCGATGTATGCCTATTTTTAGATCCTACCTTATATAAGGATTTATACGAAAAATTGGCTTTTTTTAGGGCAGTAAGATCAAATCTTTAATATTTTATGATAACAATTGACCCATAATAGCAGTTTGAAATCAAAAATTAACTATGATGAATTTTGATTATGTACCGTAATTTTCGAATCCCTTGGGCGCAACCATTCTCATGGAAAGTAAGCCTATGTTTGCAAAGAGATCCACTTTTTAATATATAAATCCTATAAACATAGGGTCTGATTTTTGTGTTCCATAGTAAAACTAAGAATTGTGTTAGATAATGTGGTGCAAAGTGTTTTTGTTGACAGCCTAGCCCGACTATAATGTTTTCACTTGACACGATATCATTGGTGTATAACAAAATAGTACAAAGAAGAGGAAGAGAAGTAAATAAATAAACCTTGAAAAGAAACTTCCTGAAAAAGTTGAAATCCATCAAAAATATATATAAAACAAACTTTAATATATTGAATTAAATATATATTCGAATATATCAAATTGAACTAAATGTATTAGCGGCTCCCACGATGTTTACAATTTTCATATTAAATTTGCTTGGCTATATGCCTGAGACTAACTAATATTTCTATGGCCATTAATTTAATTAAATACGTGTTTTTATGATAATATTATATTTTACTCTATGTTTGCCTTTGACTCTGAAAGCAGAAGTAGCTATCGAGCTAAAATATGACAATTGAAGTTCAATATCGGGCAAATACCATATCCTATAGAGTCTCACCAAGCCAAACTTGTAAATTCGATATCGAGTTCGATCGATAATGAAAAACCGTAAACAAACCGCGGGTTAGATCTTGATAGAGTTTTCGTATTATACGAAGCAAAGAATTGAGATAAATTTCTTTCAAATTGTTTTCTTAAAGGGTAATATAAATTAATATGAATAAACTAAAGTTTTTTTTCGCTGTCGAAAATCAATACTAAAGGGAGATTTTTTTTTGTTTGTTAAGGAAAGTATACATTGCCTGAGAAAATTCATCTAAAATGCACGCTCCACAGAATCATTGGTTTTAACTTTTTCTCCTTCACCAATGCTATCGTCCTTGGAATTATGATGGAATAGTGTTTCTACATATCTCTATGTAATTAGTTGCAGCTCGTGATTTAACGGTTAAAGTAAAGAATTATATTCACATTTCAGCACTTGTGATATAAAGGTATATTAAGTTTGTGCAAATGTATACAACACTCAGAAGAACTTGAAATAGACTCATCTTTTATTATATCGATCTTGTCTCTTCGTCTGCCCGTATTGTTTTCTTGTCTTCACTCTACAGGACGCAATTTTTGAGATATATTGAAGAACACCTGAATATCGCCGCTAAAGGCGTATAACGCCATATTTTGAACAGCCTTGTATGGAAAAATTTACACCTTTTCGTCAAAATTTTTCGTGTATTATCATTTTGTCATTTTGAATTGGTATGAAAAGTTAGGTACGGTTTGAGAAATTTTGTGAAGCCCTCGAATCTCATATAAGCATTCCTAGGAGAACGAAATCATTATATGGTAAAAAAGTAAAATTTTCCATATCTCATGGTGAAAATTAGTTCATAATAGTAAATTAACAAAGAAATCAACCTTACCCAATTTGGACCACGAAGGTCTATTTTTTGGGTGCCACCGCATATAAGGATTCTGAGGAATGCCGACTGTTATATGCCAAAAAGGACTAATTGTCAATGTTTTATGATGAAAACTTGTTTATGACAGTAATTTGACATAAAAATTAAGTGAACCACATGGGTTGATTTCTTGGACACCACTCCACAAGAGGTTTGCCATGAATAGAAAGCTTTTCAGAAAAAGGTTTAATTTTTAATATTTTATGATGATAATTGGCCCACAGTAGCAAAATAACCAAAAAAAATTAAGAGTAGACAATTTGGATCCTCTAGGTCTATTTTTTAGACCCTACGTACATAACATATATAAGGGTCATGAAAAGCAAGCTCTTATATGGACAGGAAGTACAATTTCTAGGTTTCCGTGACGCAAACTGGAAAGTAATAAAATGTTTGAGAAGTAAATTAAGTTTGCTAACTTTGGATCGTGTTTGGATGATGTCATGCTCCAATATGCGCGCTCTCAGGACAAATATGCCTTTGCTTGAACATAATGTTTAATATTTGATGTATTATTACCAAAATAAGCGAATAAGTATTCTAGACGAATTGGAGTAGGCTATTAAATGGCCAGCTTAGCTGAACATTGATTTCGGAAACTTAAGATTTATTCGTAAATTCCCCTCGGAAGGAGAATTTACTTATTTGACGTTCACATGACGCTCCTTACCTTCAAGCAAACCGTTCTGTTGAAGCCAATGAAAATACTCCATTATTTCGACTATGGCTTCTGCTTCATTTTTAGTGAAAGGGTTAGAAAAATTGAATATTTAAGTCCGAATATTTTTATTCGTCGACGCCGCTATACTCGCTGAATGATAATTTAACGGGTCGTTAATGTTGCCTGCCTTAGTTGCAATTTTGTGATGATCAACAAAATAACTTTAACGAGTAACGGTAGCGTGGAATACTTTTCCAGCAGATAGTTGGCACATTTTGGGCCCAAAGTTTTGCCACCGAACTGAAGTTTTTGAACAATGTTTGCAATCGTTTTTTTTTTTCAAATACTTCGGAATTCGGGTAACAAAACATATTTTAATGCTTTGTACATATGTCGATCAGGTGGAGTTTTATTGACTCACGTGACTTACATTGTTGAGGACATCGCTCTCGACCAATCGAACCAAGCCATGTGGTGTCCTGGAATAAAGGATTTTCTTTCCATTTGATTGAGCCGACGGCATAGATTGATATTTCCGAATGATCTTATCTTTATCGCAATATATCAATGCGATATATTTGCTTGATATAGTAAAATTGGCAGTAATACTAGATTATTATATACATGTCGCTGGCATCGCATTGACGCTAATAATATGCAGCATTGTAGAAAAAGATACTCCTCCGTTAAGTCTTTATTCAAAGCTGTGGAAATATTTATTACTCCCCAGAACTATTTGTAAGGGAGGTGGACCGAATATAATGGATTGAATTCGCATGTGGTAGCCGATTGAAACGGAACGGCATCGACTCGTTTTTGAAGAGATTCATGCAGGGCTATAAAAAGTGGTTGAAATGTGACAATAATGTGCGAAAGGTTGAAGTACAAACTGTGTCAAGATCATGACTGAAGATGCGTATGGCATTTGGTCTCTACTTGGTAGCTTTGGAAATGAATTGTGAGTTGATTAAACCGAAACAGACCATTGGTTTTAGTCTTTACCATAAATAAGAATTTAAGTGCACAATTGCTATAAAGCGCTCGTAACCCTATAAATTGAACGAGCTTGGCGGGTAATTTTCGATTCGCGCATTGTGTGGCCCCGACTTTGCCCACCTTGGTCACCACGGAATTATTGTAATGAAGAAAAGTTGAATTCAAAAGACGCCTGGGAAAATCATTTGTAGCGGCTGTTCCTTAAAAAACGCAGAGAGTCTACAATAATGATTTAATAGTTTCTTGGTAGGATAACGGCAAACTATCGTCGAACTGAATGATATATAGTTGGTTGAATAAATTTAGTTTAAAATATATGAGAAAGATGTGTTTGAATTTTATTTAAACAAAAGGCCCAAGTTTATGCAATCTCCTGAGGCATTTCGTGTTGTACGAGGATTTTTGAGGATGTTTGATTTCTGCACGATGCTAGAGTTAATTCATCCTATAAAAGTTTCGTGTTACGCAGGGGTTGCCTGTATATGTGCGTTATATATACAGCTAGAGTAACTGGAACAAGTATAAAGTTAACGAACAAGAGCAAAGTTAACGAATAAGAAATGCTTGCAAAAAAACACGCCGTCACGGCAGTGAGACAAACTCTGTCGTACACCAGTATTAGATTTCCGATAAAACAAATCAGCCGATCTTTTAAGCTTATAATAAGAGTAAAGCCGCTGCCGTATAACTATCAGTGCTGTTTATTACTCCTGCTGAGACTTAAAGCGAGAAAAAGAGTTCAGGCTGCTTACCGTGATAAATTGAAAGACCCGACGATTTTTTTTGTTAACAAATTTTTTTATTTTCTCTTATAAGTAAATGAAACCTATAAAAAACTAACCTAATAATACTAAAACGTACTCGCGTAATCGACAAAAAGGAAACATATTAAAGAACCTTGTGAAATGTATGAGTGTGGTGGCAATGACCTATGAAAACGAAAAACTAGATGACTCTCGGATATGGAAGGCTTATCTGTATATTCGTTTATTGTTTACTAGGAATAAATGAACAAGATCAAGATTTTACCAAGAAAATTACGTTAAACGATGCGGCTTATTTTTATCTATCTGACAGGTGAACAAGCCAAAGTTGTCACACATTTGGGGTTTCGAAACTCAAGAGATAAAGCCGGATAATTTTTCTAATCACAACGAGCGATATTTTGGTGCGGTTTTTATCGGTGTGGTGTAGTTGAGCTACATTTTTTCGAAAATTTTTCTGTTCGTGATAAGATATGAACGAGATGGGTTTCCGCGCCACTGTACGCATAGTTGATGTAACAATGACTTCATCACGCGATTGATTAGATTGATCACCTCCTGCTGAAGAAGCCTACACTATGCGGGACGAAACTTGAATATCCACCGCCTCAAGACGAGTAAAGCGTTTTTGTTAATTGTGAGGACTGATTTGATTGATCGTGACTGCCTTTAGATTCAACATGTAGCGCCTGTAGTGCTTTTATTATTGACTAGCGGTAATACAAATCCACGCTAAGCGAATTTTCGTGTGCCGTTTATTCTTAGAAAGCTTATGATCGCAAAAATTGAATTACAACGCTAGTATATATGCTTACGTGATGTCAGTTGAAGGCTACAGAGCCACTGAACATTGCTACAACTACGCCTATAATAAAGGAAAGTATATCCTACGTTAATCTAAAATGTTATATGTATCTTATACATCTCGGGCCATTGTAAGAGTTAGTGTAAAAGTGGTTTCGATTGGGTAACTGATCCATCCAATATTAATTATTTCGTAATTAAGTAGTGGGTATAAAAGGGTGGCGCTAAGGCAAATATAATTTCTTTAATTTTTTTTGCTATGTTAATTTCAATCTCTCAACGTCTCCCTTATACTTATTTTACACAAAAGAGAAATATAAAGCTTGAAAAATAAGTAAAATACTCTTCAGAAGAGCACCTCGGCTCACTTAACATTAATAGACGATAGTCCTCGAATTTTTGGATTTTGTGCGGAATCACAAACACGTGATTTTAAATTACAACCAAAATGAAAAGTGACGATCGATATGAAAGTTTTGTAATCTAAGAAGAATGCCTAGAATCTAGTATTATCCGGTAGTTTTATAAAGTATGCTATTTTTTCTTTGGGAACTTTATAACTATGAATCCAACGGCTTCCCTTGCGCAATGAGCCGTCAATTCCGTCTTTCCAAACACCTTGAGGCAAATAAACTGTAATAAATGATAGAAAGAGTGAGAGAATCCGATGGATTAAAAACTATGTTTTTCTCATTTACCTTCTCTTTCTTCTACAGATTTTTCTAGTATCGGTGCTACTATTAGTTCTTCGCCCACTGAAAACTCATCGCTAATACTTAAACAGGCTGGATCATGAGGGTCCAACATCCAGAGGGGCCTTACTAAGGGCAAGCCTTCATTCATTGATTCAGTTAAATATTTTTTAAGCAACGGTATTACAATTGATTTGCGTACATTAATCAATTCCTTCGTAACATCGGTTATGTAATCACTTTTATATTCCGAAGGTAAATGACTGAATTGCATGGCCGGCATAAATGTTATTAATTGCATCCAGCGCACGAATAACTCTTGCTCGGGTAGTGTAGGCTGCGGCAACGAATAAAAAGAAATCATTTTGGTTTTCGATTTGGCCAGAGCGTAATCACCACCAATAGCTCCGGGCAAAATGAATGGATATCCGATGATACCGTAATTTAAGACAGCCGTCATTATTTCCCGTAAGCCGGACCAAGAAGAATTTATAGGCAGCGTACTTAGGAAAGCCGGAGGTTTAGGTGCCCTACTGGCCGTTGAGACGCCTAAAAATCCTATATTCTCTAAGCTTTCCGTAAAAAGTCTGGCATACATATCCGGATTGTCCAGAGTTTGACGGCATTGATAATAATGTGGTAGATTATAACTAGTGCCCAAATCCAAATAAAAGCTATCCACCTTATATTCTTCCTTAAGCTTTTCCAATTTCTCTTTCAACCAAGGTATTGAAACGTTGTTGGTTATGTCCAAAACCCCCGCACTAGACACGCTTTTGTAACGAGTCAACGCAGGTATACTCCGCTCTGAGTGTCGCTCATATATTAACAATTTTTTACGTACAGCATCCTTGAAATTCTCACTGTCCGTACTAATGAAAGGTTGTATAGTAAATACTATTTTGAAGCCTCGTCTATGTAATACATCGATGGTTTCTTTAAGTGTTGGAAATCGGGATATATCTACCGTGAAATCTCCAATGTTTTCTTGCCAAAATTCACTAACCAAAATGTGGCCTAAACGCATGAAACCCATAGCTATAACATCTTCGGAATAATTATATATTGTGGTCTCATTTAAAGAGTCCCATTGATTTTGATGCGGTATCTGCCATACGGGTTCTTCAATTAGAGTATGCAACATCTTAATATCGGCTTCTTTTAAACCATCCCATAAACTTTGCTGGGTCATAAGCATATGCAAACTGCGCATATCCTCGGTGGTACAAATTTTATATTGCAATTCGGGCAATGGGGTTAAACGATTCACGAACGTGAAGTCATCGTTTTGAGCTTTTAAGCAAAACTCATTTGCTGTTGTATTGGCCATAAGGTGTAAAGGACTCTTCTCATTGACCTGAATGGCTACGCCTATAGAATTGATAAAGTAACGCTTAACGCCATTACCAAATTGATGAACTTTCGCATCACCACTTGCATAAGGAGAGAAATCAAAATCTTTGGTACTTAGCGACCATTGCATGTTCTTGCTAATACCGCCGCCAAACCATAAACCATTATCACGAGTTAATTCATAACAATCGATAGGAAATTGATTAGCGCTTAACGCCTGCCAATGTATGGTATAGCAACGGAATACATCCATGTCTTGGAAATTCATATATAAACGAGCGACGCCATTCCATTCTATGCATACACTACCATCTTGTTTACGACGATCTTCTAAGCAATGAAACGGATGACTATCCATATTGATAGTCACACCCAATTGGCCAGACATAACAATTTTATTCTCATGATTCAATATCTTAATAAAACGGTCTTTGGAATTAAATTTGATTTTCTCGAAATAGGAATAAGTTAAAACATGCCGATGATATCCCACATAAGCATAACTTATCTGCAAAGTGAATCAAATTATTAACATAAAAAAAGCGTTTATATGTCAATGTGTGTATGCAGACTTACCAAAAATACTGTTATGAAGAACATCATTATTACAAATATTTTAATTTTATAATCTTTGGTTTCGCGTTTCTTTTTCCGTATCATCTGTGGAAAGGCTTGCATCTTCTCCCTCAAAAGACTCGCCACGGAGTTAACGCTTGTTATAGAGGCTTGGTTACTGGCCAAACTATATGTATCGAAATCGCTCGCTAACATTTCCTTATCATTTAAGCGTAAAGCGGGCAACGGGGCTATCGATGCTCTGCGTTTAGTACGAAATAGGTTACCTCTGGAAAGAAGTAATAAAATAAGACATATGTTAATTAGAAGTGAAAAAACTTTCGCTTCTTTTCATTTCTACTAAACCGAAGTGATGAGGAGTAAGAAAAATTCGTTCATAAACGTGACAACAAAATTTATTATGTGCTTCCTGATGACCCGTTAAAAAAGAACATTTTTTTCCCGTTAATATTCTCCTTTTTTCTTTTTTTTTTGGTTTTCCATGAGGTTTCTCGCTAGTGTCTATTACATATTGTTATGAAAATCCTGCATTTAATAAATGCGTTTGCGCGAAAACAAACCGACTTTCCAAAAAATCAACTCATAAAAACGGTACACAATCATTCATATTTTACCTGCCTATGCTAACCTAAAAGTCCCAATGCAGTGGTACGAACTTTTTCTCAAAAACGAGTTGAGTAGAAAGATAAAATCACAAAGGCATTTTAATTTTAAAATACTTTGCATACAATTAACCATTGAGGGCGCTACATCCGTATACAATTAAGTGTTGAAAAAGATATTGCTTAGGCTATCACAAAAATAGCCCAATTCTAAGTTTTGAATACCCAGACGTCATTTATTTATGCCGATACGAGAGAGGAAGTTCGATGAAGAAGATTTCTCGTTACGTATTTCTTTCGAAATTTCTAGTGGGCGATCTATTATATTAACCGTTTCAGTACCAGACGGTTTTGAAAAAACACTGTCGAAAAATCCCAAGCAGCGCGATCGCGCTGTTTAGATTTTATGTCGAGAAAACCCAGCACATTTCGAGTATTGTCGACAACCGACGGTGCCTTACGTATTGTCGAAGTCGATCCCAATACAATTACAATAGTACTATAGTAGTGCAATAATATATTACAAAATAAAAATTTCTATTTTGGTGTTGTGTTTTCTATAATTTTTGTGGAACAAACTTGAAATATTTATTAACAAACAATTTAAAGGCATTTAAATACATAAAATTAAACAAGCGCTATGGCGCCGCTTGGTATTTCTCGACATCAAACCTAAACAGCGCGATCGCGCTGCTTGGGATTTTTCGACAGTGTGTTATCAAAACTGTCTGGTATTTCTCGACATGAAATCTGAACAGCGCGATCGCGCTGCTTGGTACTCAAACGGTTAAACAAAACTGGATTGTTCTCGTCATTGTTGTTTATTCAGTTTTCGCCAAACTAAAAATTTGACAATTCGTTTCACATTGCTTATGGGAGGGCAAAAACCAATTTTTGGGGTTATAGAGTCATTTTCGTAGGTAGTTAAAAGTGCATTTTCACTGCTGTCTCGTTCGAGCTTATGCATACACATCGCAAATTCGTTGCCTGCGACAATATCGTAAATAATTTCTTAAATGTGGTTTTTTTATGGCACTATTTTCTCTCCGTTAAATTCTGAAGGTACCGAATGCGCTGCGAGCATTGATGTTCAAATGCGCGCGGATAATTAAATAATTACACATCCTATCGATGCTCTGAATCCTACATTAAGCTAGGATTTAACATTTTGTGCATAACATTGATTTCGAATTTCTTGCGAAATAAACTTTTCTGGATAACTCTTTTGAAATTCATTTATCAATGAATTAGAGCCGTGGTTTAGTTTGAAACCGAGACAAGTCGATTGTTGCACTCTGCGATCTCCGTTAAAATTGAAAAATAAAATTATTGAGACTGTTTAAGAGTTTTTTATTTAGTATTTAGTAGTACACAAATTGTGCTCATTGAGGAAAAGGTTCTAATAAAATCCGGCTTTCGAAGGCATTTGCAATTTAACATTTATCCTTACTTTGCTAAAAAAACAGGTTCTCAATTTTCATTGGGAGAAGTAAGGTTTCACTTAGGCCTTCTACATAAAATTTAATATTTTCAAAAGATAAAAATAAAATGAATAAAGATTTCATACCTGAAATCGGCTTCTATTTATTTACCCTTTGCTAGCCCCTGGCACATAACTGAATATATTGCGATTCGAACATTACGACGAACGGTTTTAGAAAATTTTCCTTCGTCAGTCCATCCATCTCTTAATTTTTCCCCCTGACTTTTCCCCTTTCAGTCAACTTTAAAGCAAAGGTGTCTAACGTATTTAAAATAAGATTTGCAAGGAGAGTTGGTCTGCACTCAAGCATATTTATCGTAGTTTGAGTTTTGAAGAAAGCCAACAGTGCGAGAGGTAATAAAATTGGATCAGCCTAAAAATAAAGAGATTTGTGACAATTTTTTCGAACGGAATGAAAGATAATAGAAAAATTAAATTCGGAAAGATTATTGAGTATTAAACAAAATTATAATTTCTGGAAAATATTAAAAGATAGGAGCACCGAAGCCATTGGCTAGTCTTTAAACCAAGAAGATCCATTCCCTCACTCACTCACTCAAAGGACATTTTGATGAAGGTACAAAAACATAGTTTTCTTAGGTACTGCGTTTCAATGAACATAAATAGTTTCCAAAAACAGCAAGAGAGCATCTTTAGGTCAGCATTTTTCAGAAGGTGCTCATAGTAGTAAGCAAGTGGTGTTTTTCAAAAAAAATACGAAATACTCAGCGAAACATTTTTTATGGATAATATGGCCATATCAACGTATTCTCGAATGTTCAAAGCATCCAAAACAAAAAAGTAGAAACACTATACTAAGACACAGCTTACTGTCCTGCTAAATGCCCAAACCACACTACATTACCACAACGACTTTTGGAAATGTGGTGTCAAATGAGAAGCGGTGGAAAAGATTCGATGCTCCGATCCGAATCAATTTCAATAGCGTCCATGTCATCAAAATGTCCCAAAAGTTGCGGGCTGCAGAATGAATCCAAGAAATAAGACGAACAGACAAGCGCAAATCGATTTAGAAATTGTTTATGAAAGTCTCTCTGGGCAGAACCTTAATATACTCTTGTACCACAAGTGATGTAAGATATAAAAACATTTTTTTTTTAAATATACCGGTCTTCTCTTTTAAATACGTATTCAATTGATAATTTAGTCCAGGTATCAGCCTGAAATTTTGTATAATCAAAATTAAATATTGCAAAATATTGCAAACATCGGTTCAAAATGGTGTTTGAACATATTAAATAAATGTGCAAAATTTGAATCGAACGGGCCTATTTTTTGAACATGCTCCTATATGATGTTACCGAAGAAGGCAAAACAGTCTAACTATCGATATTTTATACTATGCATATATCTTTCAAGGTCGATTTCAATTGATTGACACTCACACGCCCATTATTAATGATGAGAAAATTAAATTTGAAATCATTTGCTTGATTGTTGATAGGTGGTATGCAAGGTTCGTTTCAAGACGAATACAGATCGTTTGTTTGCTTTTCTTAAATAAAATTCTCCTCTCCGATCTATATAATTTACAATTTTTTATTACTTAGCGAGGAAATAATAATAATAAAAATAAATAGTTATTCAAAATTTATGACTCTTTCATTTTCTCTTTTATATTTTTACAAATTTTATTACTTAAAGCAATTTTAAGCTTTTATAATAAAAAGATGTAAAGCTAATCAGTTGATTATCTTTAATTGAACGCGATTCTCGGGAAAATGAAATCAGAAAAAGTAAATTCCCGATTATTATTGCAGATAATGCGAAATGTGAAATGCAAAATGCAAAATGGTACACTACTGTTCCCGTTTGCAAGCAAGAGCGCGTGCTATTGCTATTCACTTGACATATAAATGATTTTTTCTTATTATTTTCCATATTTTCCAGTTTTTAAGGGCATTTCATAAAGTTTATTGCTCTGTAAATAATTATATTTCATTTTTAATTCTTATAATTGAAGAAATGAATTCATTACCAACAAGTGTTTTTCTTTTCTTCTTTTTTCTTACTTATTTTTTTTTTTTTTAAATTCATATAACGGAAAAGAATTCTTCACGCGGAATTAAAATACACGTAATCCTATCAATTTCAACGCTCGGCGAACACTAAATAATCGAGAACTCACATTAAGCGAATCTTTTTTTTTGAGTCGCGTATACATATGAATAGAAAATTCTCTAAATAAAATCATCGTTTATCTCATTCAACGCAATCATCAGCATATTCAATCTCTTTAATGTACAAGTCGCGTGAATGTGAGCAAAGCCTTTAAAGCGAATATTACGAACACGCTGGATGTGACGCGACATACTATAACACATTAATCATTTAGTTTATTATGTTATACGCAACGGGGATGGCCGGCCAACTTCGATCTTTCTTTTCGATTTTCCTTATTTTTTGCTCTTTGCACTTGCACGACTGAAACTTGCGTTCTACGCGTGGGTGACATGAGTGATATGAAATATGATATGAAATAGGCTGAACGTTTAATAATAATGTTTATTAACTGTCAAAAGAAGTAAAGGCTTTGAATGTTAATTATGACATTGTGCATTGAAATAACGTTTGATTTGACACGAGTGGTCTACTGACCAACTCTGAGGTGTTTAGTAAAGAATTGGTTTGCCATTTCGAAACAGATAACTGTGCCTGCCTTTTAATATAACTGAGAGAAAGTTATATTCGCTTTGCATTAGTATACTGCGTCTAGTAAACAAGTTATTCTGGAAGCGTATTTATGGATTGATCGGGACCATGAACGGACTGATCCTGTTTTAATTTTTTAAACATTTTGCCAATGTTTAGGAGCTCATAACGATAGATCGATATGATAATACAAAGTCGCCAAGGGTAATATTAAAAAATGTATTTACTTTGACTTATAACACGGACGAGAAAACAAAGTTAATTGCATTAGTAGGATTTGGCAACGCCATTCAATTGAGATCAAGTAGACTTTACAATGTCGATTAATGTGGCGATGTAGATGTATATGTTTTACAGAAAATCCGTCTGCTTATGGGATAATAATGAATTTAGTTGATTAAAATTCAATATGTAATTATGTAATAATCTTTCAAAGACTTTCTTAGATAGGAAAGATAAAAATGACAATAAAAAGATATTCGCAATTATTTCTTTGCAAAAGTAAGTAAATTTTAGCTAATTTCCGATAACAAAAATCACAAGATTAGATCATTAACAACGTGAGTGATAATGCAAAGAATTTTAAAAAGTAATAACTTGAGAAATTTAAGGCTAGAAATTCGTTGTCGTCGTCGCTTTTGGCCTGTGATTGATGTTATGCCTTCGAAACCATTCAATTTATTAAAACACAAGAAGCTTAATGCATTGAAATTGTTAGATGTTTGAAGGGAGTCACCATGTGCGATTAAAAGGTGGAATGGGTAGACACATTTTCGAACTCAGCTTTCACGGTATCAATATCCAAGTTAATTTAGTGTTATAAGTAAAATGATCAAAGCGGAATATCCAAGGTAAGCAGATTTTACCTTGAAAGCAAGGCGTCCATCCATTAAGTTGGATTACTTTGTGGAAATTTGTAGGCCATGAGAAAAACAAATTTATCCACGATTACAAGTTATCACTAATTTTTTAATTTTTATAACGGCCGTCCAAGCATGTCGATATATACATTTTATCAAAATGTTTGCAACGTGCACAAGTTAGTTTTAAAAGCACGATAATATACACGCACACAATATAATATGATAATAATATACAATATGGTAATAATTAACAAGTATCAATTTTTGAAACGATCCAAGCTTATTCGTCTGCCCATTCATCCATCCGCCCATCTGCGTAGTATTTGCGGTAGCAATTGGCTACCGCGTCAATAAGCAGTTAAGAACGGCGACTATCAAATCGGCGTACCTTTCTTCAATCCCCGTATACATGTATACATATATGTATATATAGATATATTTAATATAACATAATATAATATAATATTATAAAATATAATATCTATACAATACAATATAACCTTATAATATATAATATAATTAATTATATATAATATATAAAACAAAACGGGTAGTATTGGTTGGAAACGGCGGGAAAAACAACTGCAAGTAAATTATTCAAAGATTGCTTGTACAATATCGGCCGCACAAAAAGGTCTATTCCATTGTATTAAAAATCTGACTGGTCCTGCTTTCGGGTCTTCAGAAGATTAATAGCTTCCAACTAATCTACCTTGCGTTTTGTTGGCCGACTATATTCAAAATATTTTGATGAGATCTATACTAAGTGAATGCTTCCAAAAACGTTACTGATACGATTTATAACGGAGCCTGTCCGTATCGTTGCCCGTGCATAGTATACAGCATATAGAAAATAAGTAAAATTCAATTGTCGTCGTCTTCTCTTATCAGATATTATCACTAACATCCAATTAATTTGGATGGCACTTTTTGGGTCTTTACTGATAGCTTAGTTCTCCAGTTTCACATTTTGCACGACTTTCCGTAAGCGTGACGTAAATTTCTCGTTTTGCGAAAATAAAAAACTTACGAAATTTAATGGCAATGGAAATGCACAAGTATTTACGTTACTTGTTATGCAAAATTTTAAATCACGCAACAGGTTATACATGGACTACAAATAATCGTTCACTGCTAGTAACATTTAGAATTGCATGACAATGTTCTAAGAAAGCAATAAACGAAAACACTATAACGAGACGCAGTCCAACATTTGATACCCGACAATCGTTTATATATCGGTTCCTTAAAACAAACTGTTACACGGGAAGTACTCGAAGAAATGATCCGGTTCGAATCATTTTCACTATTGTTCGTCCTTTGGTCAAAATTAATTGATATATCGAATTTCATGAAAATATCTCAAAATTTGGGACCATTAGATTGAACACAACAAGGACAGACGGACTGACACGCTTGAATCGAATCAGAAAATAATTTTGAAGGTAACTGGGTGTTGCACACATCCGCACATACTTAGTCTCTAACAAAATATTCATATAATCTGTGAAGAGATTTCATGACATTTGGGACAATTATGGCCTAATTTCCAATTGCAGTCTTGCAGATTGCCTTTATAGATTACCTTGTCCCTATAATTTTTTGTTTTCTGCACTCGAACTTTAGCCTATTTTCAAAATTAACCTAAAATCATGAACTAAACCATGTTATGTAGTTAGTTAGGTTTCCGGTTTCTATTATAATTTTGTGACCAAGAGTAGACGATAGTCGGCAAAGAAATAAATGGTTGAGCACATTTGAATCCAAACAGAGTTTTACGCATCTTGTATACTTCATAGCATGTTTGATGCTTATTTTTGAGTGCTATATAAGGAAGGCGAAATCTAGTAAAGTCTCGTTATTCTGTTGGGTTTTTAGTAATGAGAGAGTCATGAGGTAGATGCGATTAAAGAATGCGTTTATGTCTCTTGCTCTCACTTCTTTGTCCATCATTAACAACAAAAACAATTCGTTTGCATACAGAATGAATTTGATAAATCTTTTTCTTGCGGAATGTATAATATTTTCACACATTTATACACACACACACACACACACACACACACACACACACACACTCAAATTCTTTTCTATACTTAACATTATTAACTTACTTTTTCCTTCTGCCCGAAAGTTCGAAATCATCGTTCTCATCGCTATCTTCATTTTTGTGATACTGTGTTGCGACGACGTTTCTGTCAGGTATAGATATTGTGATCGTGTTAGGGGTATCATCTATAACCTAAGACGAGATAAGGAAGAATGCAATGTCAATATGGTTAAATGTAATTTTAATTATACTCTTCTCTGATAACGATGAAATTGTACGAATTCTTTAAAATGGACTTTTGGCTGCTTCAACATTTCACAATAAAAAATTGAAAATTAATAAAAATGCGCTTATTACTAATAAGTGTATTGATGCACGCTGGACCGGCAGGATACTAAGTTGCATCGCATATATTTCACGTGCAAGAATAGTTAAGAGATAAAGTTCTCATCCAACTGTGAAATTGTATTTACCTGAAGTGCGACATTCAAATGTGTTTTTCCACAAACGAATGTAGATAGCTGTTGATATACTAAATCCTTTGAATCGTTTGTAAGACGCGGTTATACAGATCATACATGAATCATCGTCATGAACCTATTTAATTAGGTCCGTTCATATGCGGTTTAAACTTTTAGTGTCGGGAAATTGAGATGAAGATGAGTAGAAGCTTTGCACATAGATCCGCGTCTTGACGTGTCATGGATGATTTAATTTAGTCAAAAGCTGATATAATGTTGAAAAGAAATCAAAGTTTTCAATTTACATTTAAATAGATTGTAATTAGCTTTGGTTTGCTCTTATGTGCTCGACCAACAACAAACTTGGATTAGGTTAGATGATAGGTTAGCAAAATTCTTCATAACATGTATAAATAATTAACTGTTTTGCCTCTTATATAAATTTATATAATTTTTTAATAAATTTGTAAAGTGTGCATCAAACTCCTTTCTGTCTACTCCATGTCTGTCCGTTTGTCGTCGGCATTCTCAAATTCAGAATTTTGTCTAGAGAAAAGAACTTGACCTCGAGCATTTTGTTTCTTTATCGTATTTCAGTCAGGTGCAGATCGACGTTAAGCTTGAAAGGGCGCAGTGCTCGCTCATAATTTATAGGTTTTAGGTAATTCGGATAAGGCCAGATATAAATTCTTTTTTTTTTTTTTTTTTTTGGTATCTAAACTACTCTTTTAGATATATTATACCTATGGCTGAACAGGACGATTGAAAAAATTTATGTTTTTAAATATTGAGGTTTGTTTTAAAATTTGTTTTCAATAGACAAACATGGCCGAGTTAATAAATTCATTTGTACTATATACTTCGCTGACATGTCCATTCAATGACGGTCGGACAAAATTCATTCTTGAATCAACAAATTGAGAGCAGTGCATAAATTTATAAAGAAAGATCATCACAGTCGTAACCAAGCTTTTTTTTAAACATCTGTATAGTTAAGAGGCATAACTACATGAGCATGAAAGACGATACGAGTCCTTGTTATTGGGCCGGGAGAAATTCTTTGGAGGAAAATTACAGAAAATGTCAACGTTGTCGTTAACTTATCCTTCTTGCAAAAACAGCTGTTATTATAAACTTTTCATCATTTATTGAACCGTTCGCATTCAACTGTCAGAAGGTCGATATTTGGCAAATGAAATCTAAGCCCGAACAAACACTCACCCCTTACGGCTAACTAAATTAGTAAATAATTTCTATTAGGTTGTTGTGACATCAAGTACAATAATCCTGTTCCTTTACATATCTGAACTGCAAGAAAATTAACCTCAACGAAGGTTCAATGCATTTATCTAAAACCCTTCTGCTTTTTATTTGCCAAATATCACCGCAATGAATATTGTATGCGAACAATTCAGAAATAGATCAAAATTTAAAATGAATTCTTCTCTTGAAAGACATTGTAGAAGTTTCAAATTTAGAAAATATTGCGACTAAGTCGATCAACGAATGCTTGAACGGACAAGTAAGAAAATTATATTCGATGATGAGTAAGTAAGAAGTAAGTAAAAAGAAAAAACATGTATGTGCAAAACATGGAGAAGCTTTTATTTTATTGTGTATCTGTGTTATAGTCTAGCATAGTAAGAAAAAAACCTGGAAGGCAGAGGTGTTCTCCGATTAGGTTCGATGTGCTCTTCTTTTTCTTCTATTTGGCATATTTTCAAAACCAATCTGTTTGCAAGAAATCTTAACGTTTCTGCTAAATTTGAATATGACCAGACGGTCAGACGAACATATCTAAATTGACTACGAATTTGATACTGCTCAAGGCTGTGTATATTGTGGGCCATCCGAAGCTTCTCTCTAGGTGTTGCAATCGGTTTGACAAAGTGAACATACCATCCACCTCCGAGTATTCCTCTGCAAGCTCGCAACATTTCAAAGCGTTGCACTTAAACATACCCATTTAATGCTTAATGCGTAAATATATGGGGGTTGGCATACCCGTAAATAATATAAAAAAAAACTAAAAGATTTTTTTATTGTAGGCCTCAAGCATATAAGTTTCCATATTCAAAACTGGTGATGGTACACGGAAATTTATGACAGCTATAGGACCTCAACTTGAATAGCATTCATTATTCTCGCTAACATTTACGGACAAAATTCAAGTCACCCTGTAATTAAAAATTCTCAAGGAAACCTATTCCAATCCTTTCGTAAACTGTGCGGATTTAGTGCGTACGTCCAATTTCGCCTTTGTCACAGAAGTCTGTATTCTTGCGACGTTCATAGCAAAGTCTTTCACTTGTTTGCTCATATTTGCAACTATCTGTCACAGTATATCAAGCGTTGCTGGAACGCGGATTCGAAACCTAGCGTTGCATTGCATATTGTTAAATCCATCACCGAAGAATAAAGATTATGTTAAGCATGGTCGTCTGTCCGTCTACGTATCATCTGTTTTAAACGTTCTCTTGGCCGCAAAACTGGAGCCATCGACTGCAAATTTGGCAGAAATATTGGAAGTTCTTCCACGCGGGTTAGTATTGAAAAGGAACCGATCGGTCAAAGAACACGCCCACAACACCACGTAAACTGAGAAAATCTCAGTTCTTCAAAAGGAATAAAAAATTGATTTTTTCCTCACTCATTACTCACAAACGATAGAAGTTAAATATATACAACGCATATTATATGGTCAATGCTGTAGCACCCGTACAAAAATAGAAAAATTGAACGCGCCTACCCAATATTATAGTGAGTCAAAATATAATTTTTTTTCAATACGTTTGTGGGACGCAGAAACAAACTTCAAAAATCCCCTAAAGTTAATCGAATTCTTGGCCAGTTTCAAATTTGGAATGCAACTAATCAAGTCTGTCTGTTTGTCCGACTCTGTTCGTCTGTGCAACTGTGTAGTATTTGTGGTAAACGAAAGCGAAGACATCGCCTAAAAATTTGCCTAAGAATCTGGATGTGACTTAAACTTTTTCAAGCACACGTCTACAACGACCACACCCCTATACTACTATTTTGAAAATGGAAAAAATCAGCTTCACCAGCTCCATATTATAGCGCATGAAAATTTAGTTCCTTTAATTTTTTTTTGGATAAGGGTGATGGGTATAAAAGATTCGGTCACGACCGAACATAATTTGCTTATTTGTTTTTAAATTACATTGGCTAATGCATATCTTTTTTTGTATTGATGGCGGATTGTGAGGATACAATTATTAAAAATTATAGTATATAGTATATAGTTTGCATCCTAGATTATACGAAGTGTACAGGAAATACTTTGGTGTGTGAAATGTTTGCATGAAAGGTTCCGTCATATATTTTTACTTTTTTCAAGGTTATGCCGTCGCATATTTTAACTTCTCAATTTGTGGAAGTGGAGGTTTGTCAATAATTAGTTAGGGAGGAGAGTATAGGCTTCCAAAAATGACTGAAAGTTATGCAACTTATCTGAGCAAAAGTCGCCTTCAACCATTTACTTATCGATAAATGAAAAACTGAATACCTAACGAAAACGTTGTACATTTTTCTTGACACTAAGTTGATTAGGTAACGAAATTATTGCGGTGGGAAAATTTGGCATATGGTCACTGTTCGTTTCACTTGGGATTAGAAAAAGTAATCAATTCGCGAACACCGTTAACCGTTAATTACTTGCATAACTTTTGGAAAAGCATGAACTGAAATATAACGCGTACGTCGTCCTATTTTTAGGTTTGGTGATCAAGCATTGTACAAACGTGCAGACATGTTTGGCTTAATATATCCATACATAGTTCGCTGACAGGTTAATCTAAAGCAGATGCGCCAAAATATATCCTTTCCGTGACAAACATCATGGCCGTTAGCAAGTATTGAATAACGCAGGAACGCTAGGACAACGGCGTATGATGTTTTGGTTATAAAAAAAAAAGAAAATGGCCGAAAGCGTAAAGGTTGTCATTAATTTATGCCATAAAGATTAGATTTATAAAAAACAAAACCTTATATAATTAAATAAAAAAATAAAAAAAAGGAAAGGAAGGGCAGTTGAATTTTTTTTTCGGGCGAAAAGAAAAATTATGGGAATTTTAGAAATTTTTATTTTATTATACCTGCCTTATCCAATATATTATTAACACTTTCGTCACTAGAATAATCGAAATTCTTACAAGTAATCATAGCATTTTTGTAAGTCCTATTAAGAGTTGCGGTTTTAAGTTTTATAGGATTTCTGCTATCGTTATGTGCAATTATTTTCGATTCGTGTAAATGATTCGCGTAATTGTTTTCAATCATGTTAACAAATTGGTTGTTATTCGAAAGTAATTTATTTTTTACTTATGGCTCTTATTTTATTTATTTGGATAATTGAAAGAAAATTTTTGAATTTTCATTATTTTTCTAAATTTAATTTTTAATTAATTTTATATATTTTTTATGAAAAGCTTCACATAACACTTAACACAAAGTAACAGCTGCACTGGACAACAATGGACTGATTTAAGCTTCAGTTCACACCGTAGACAATATGCTGTTTTAATTATTTAATCACTGTACAGTGGGACAGATCTATAGCAAATCTTATTTAAAAAAAAGTAATAATAATCGTACCAAAAATTGTTATAAAGTTTGCTGGCAGGACGGGGATTTGGTAAATCTGCTATTATGTTTATATCGGTCAAAGATCCTGTAAAGTGTATGGGTCATTATGAGAAATCCGCGTAGGTCATAAATTATAGAAAGATCGTATAGATCATAATCATTATATTATAAAACTGATCATCTAATGTACTTTGCTCTTCTTCGGCCCTGCCGTAACAGCGAATCAAACGTGCTCTGAGTTCGTATTGTAAGTCTGTGCCGAAATAAATTGCATAATTATTATAACGCGTAAGGTAATCGAAATGGATCGTACAGTTCTATACATACACTTTGCCTTTCTTAACTATATCTCAGACTAGCCGTTCTCACCTATGCAGCGTTCTAGCAATTGAGCGATTAAGTGACTCTATGTCGATTCCAACTAATCAGTTCCATGTTGAAATCCCTAAGGCCACAAAGGCTGTAATAGCAATTTGAAGCGGGACACTCGATAAACCACACTAAGTAAATCGTAAGAACGTTATAAAAAATAGACTCACACCTCCTACAACAGTTCAACTCAATTCAAAAGTCGACATGTCGTGAAAATTATTCAGTTGGTAGCAGATATCAATCTAAGATTAGCTATAGCTACAAGTTAATACAGATCTAGCGCCTAACACACATCAACTATTAACAACGAACTTAGTGAGAGTATCTGAGATTCACTTTACACGGTGAATACAACTTTCTGAGTTGCTCTTTTTATAAACGTTGATTCAATATATCTTTCATAGTAATCTACTAGTCTTCCGTTTTCCCCTTTCCATATAAATAATGATTAATTTAATTTACTTGGTAAATTGACGACTCTGCTGTCATCATAATCGTCTTAATAGTTTTAATTGTCTATTGGTTTTAGAAATTTTATCATTTTTATTAATATTCTATTTTGTTTTTCATTTGAAGCATTGTAGGAGAAGTTGATTGTTCTTCTATACTTGATCGCTTATCGATATAATAGTTGAAAGTTAAATCGGCTTTAAAACGAATATTGGAGGCTCAACCATTCAAAGTATCGAATACATGATTGCACGATTTCTTTAGCAGTCAGATATCATATAATCGATTACTTCAAGTCATTATGTAGATATCTGTGTCCGCGGATTTTGAGTATATTTCTTCGCGCATCCGTAAGATTCGATTCATTCCGTGCCGTGCATTAGAACGGCAGCAGTTTGCGATGTATTCAACTCTCGTTTCGATGTTTTTTTTTTACCGCACGTTTGCTATTAGGTTACGTTAGACTTTCATGTCCGACCATACATTTTGGCGAAAATATAAACTTGGATAATTTACAAACACTATTGACTTTGACGTGATGCACTGCACAAAATTAAAAAAAATAGCTAGCGACTGAAAAATTCGCGTACCGTGTGGAATAAGAAGTTAGTGTAACTATGGGTATTGGGGTGTTTATTATCGGGTAAGAAACTATTTATTACTTCCACTACTGTTCATAGATAGCATTTTTTTTAATACTCATCACCAAGTGACGGTATATTGGCTTTCTCAAAACGTTTGTCACACGTTAATTGTATATAGCCTTGGTCAGCATTAAATTAAGTCTAACTCCAAGTCTTAATTAAATCTAAGTCAATTTAAGTAAATGTCCGTTTGTCCGTCCTTCTATCTGCCTGGTAAGCATTCTCTTGGTCGCAAAAATAGAATTATTTGTTTCAATTTTAGCAGGAACATTGGTGAAACGTGCGCGCAAGTTGCTACTGAAACTAGGCCGAATCGGTCGAAGAACACGCCCGCAGTACAACACAGCCTGACACCATCTCTGCTTTCAAAAACGAAAACATTTGTTTTCTTTCTCTTTACTTACAAAACACCAATAGATATAACGATCGAAATTTGCATTTGTATTGTATAGGCGGTCTTGTAGCACCTATACAAAAATGGGAAAAATCAGACAAACCTACTCTTTATTATAGAGTATCGAATTTTCCTTCTTTTGTCGAACGTTTTGCAGTACGCAGAGAAAAATTTTGAAGTCCGCATTTGATTCGTTCCAGGTATGTTTGTCAGTCCATTCCCCCATCTGGCTGTTAAATGTTGTGGCAATGTGGTGCTGTACGCAGGTTAATATTGAAAAGTGGTTTGAATTGGTAAAAGGGCGCGCCCACAGTACAATACAAATTAAGAACATGTCAGCCTTCGGAAGTTTTTGCCCATTATACGTAAACTACACAGACACTCGATGAAAATTTCCAGGTATATGCAAAAAAACCGCAAAAATCATTCGCGCGCATCGAATATTGTACGGTAGAGAAATGCAGTTTTTTTCCTTTCTTTTTACTATTTGTTTAAGTTGAAGGTGTGGTGGATGTAAAAGAGTCGGTCACAGCTGAGCATAATTTTCTTAGTTGTGTCATTTTCTTTTCTTTTTAATTGCACAGAGAAATGAACCTTTGCTTATAAAAAAATTTATTGCTTTTAAGTGCATTTAACAGTATTTATGATTTTTTATTCGACTTTTGATTTTTCCATACTTTTTATTGCGGATTTATTACATAATAAATCTATTTTAAGTTAATCGCGCTTAGAAACGTGCATAAAAGATTTAAGAAACAATGCATCTGGCCTAGCATTCTTGGTCTACGTGATATTCATAGTAAAAACAATCATTTGAAATCCTACCATCAAAGAGGCAAACAATAGATTACTAATACCGAATATAATTATGATTTTACTTTGATCAACATATATATATATATATATATATATATATATATATAAATTTATATAGAAAGCATTCAGGAATGTTGTGCATAAAACATGAAAACAATTGATAAACTTAAGCTTCCCATAAATGTTTCCATTTCTAGCATGCTTCCAGTGTACTGACAAAATGCATTTTTCTCTTCACTTTTATTTCAGTTATACTTCATTTAAATGGAGCGGTCCTTACTTACTTGTGCCACACACTTTTTAGTCATTTAAATAATCGTTCGCTTCGAATAGAAATTCTTTGCACACTATGTTCTTCATGTCCGACTAGAATAAAGGTTCTTAAATCATCTTTCCTCCCTATACGTGTCGACATAATACAATTAATTACAATTCGTTTATAACGAGTAAAATTCTTGGAATTTAAAAGGTTAAAGTAACAGAAATTCCGATGAGTCAACTAAGACGTATAAAGTTAATAACAAGTGTTATACAACTTGTTCTCTTATACAAAAGAGATGTAAAAAAATATAATTATTTCCTTATCATGTTCTTAGAAAGGAGGAGCGTTATTGTTGTGTGTACTTACGAGATATTCATGAAATATACATAATACATAAGGTAAGGTGAAACACGTGCAACCAACAGGTACCATATTTTATACATGCTTTCATTTAACTTCTTTGCACCCATATTTAGCTAAAGTAGCGAATACACATTAATGAGTGGGAATTCCTTTATGAGTTTCTAATCCTATCAAAGTATAACTTACAAAGCCCCAATACTCATCATCATCATCAAATCAAAAGGAAGAAGTAAAGATTGGTTTTTGTTATTCTCATTGAATTTGTTGGTGGAGCGAGTGTTTCGATACCGGTCAAAATTATACTTTTCTGCTCGCTCGCTTGTAAGATTTCAAATTACGCTCCTCCTATCCCTTCAAACAGAGAATAATACTCTTTTTCTATTGAGCGAGCATAATAGCGTACTCTCTGTAGGCCGTAAAGATTGATTACACTTACAACTTCTCAACAAGCAAGAGGGAATTATATGAAAAGATTTTTTATTGCCTTCCCATTGAACTGTTCCTAGAACAAATTCACAGATCAATGCGAAAAGATCGAATTTTTAATGTAGCAGAACAATAATTTGACATTAACATAAATCCTACTTAATTTGAACCATGTAGGTCCACTTTTTGTATTACATATCTGTAAGGGTTCGCATGCAACGAAAACTAATTTTTAATACGTTATAACGAAAATAATTGCGGCATAGTAAGAACTATGAGAAGAAAATTGATTCACTAAATTTGAACCATGTCAGTTCAGTTGTTGGATCTATTCCCGTATAGGGTTGCCCATTGGAACTAAGCCATTTTACAGGGACAAAGCACAATTTTAGTTATCTTGTCATGAAATTAAAAAGGGTTTATATTAAGTGATGTGCTTTAGGGTATTTAATGGTCGGCTTTGACCGACTATAATATTTTTGGAGGTTTTTTAATACGTTGCTTAGCCTGGGCACTTTATTCAGAAAAACAAAACTTAAAAACCAACGTCATAACTACAACAACTTTTAAAAATAGGGATTGTGAGACAAACTGCGGATTTGATCATGTTGAATGATCTTCCTATTCAAGCCAATTAAAAGTATACAAGTGGTGCTTCTGTCGCACTCTATATATAAAATTCGCATAAAGTATTGGATAAAAACGTTGGATAATTTCTACAGAAGCCGGGTGTGTAACCTGGCTTCACATTCTCATAAAACATAGAAATAAACAAACAAATGTTTCTCATTTTTAGCAAAAACTTGGCCTCATTTACATGGCTATAGAGAATTGCAGAATTAAATTCATTCTGTTTAGAATTGCATTTGATTTGCGCATTCTATACGGATTACGACAAAAACATTATTATTATTATAATATATGGCAGAATGCAACACTGAATCTAGATATTAATTATCTATGGCGAAATTAGACTTCGTTTTCATGTTTTGGGGTCTTTTGTTTTACGTATGTACAAAAGCTGTGAGAAATGCTCTCTCCTTATTCTCAAATCATGTGAAAGCTAAATAGTTCACATTTTGGGCTAGGATTGGTTTTTCAGAGTTAATATTTCTTGCTTAGAGTTGCATTCATAAGAGGCAACAGTTGTATTTACTAATAAATAACTGAACCAACACAAAAAATTTGAAATGTGTGAAAGCTAAGAAAAATTATTTTTTTTAGTATTCTTTTTACCCCAAATACCATAAATTTTTTCATGCAGCATTCCATACTGTCGTTGTCAATGATCAATAACTGCAAAACACTAATAAAACCTCGTCACTCCTCAGCCTGAACTCTATTTATTGTTTTGTAATTAACCTGTAAGTACCACTTACAGGATTACTGAAATGCATTTCTGCATATGACCAAGAAAAAAATTTACATATTCTTGTTTTAGTTGATGTTAAATCATTTGTAATTTTGCTTAACTGCTCGCACCCACGCAGCACTGACTGCTTTTCTTCAATATAGTTCTTCAATGCAATATAACCCATTTATTGCATTCTACCATTTGTTTTACTCACGCACTTACGAGCGTATTATCTCACATCGTAGCATTTTATTGACGATATATACGATATATACGATATTTATGATTCTCCTAGAAACTGTATGACGTTGTTCAAATCAAATCTTCCTCTCAATTTTCGTTTGTTTTTTCGGATATAAATAACGGATGACGAAAGTCATACATAATGCAAACTGACTTAAATTACACGGTCGAAATGAGAGTCAGTTAACGAGAAGATACATAATTGGTATTCTAATCTTTTGAGCTAAAAATATATTGTTGATTACATTACGTGTTAAACATACGCACAAATGGGAAAATGTTGTTTGAGATCGAATCGAATTAATCTCAAATATTATGTGCCTTTAGAAAGTCACGATTCATTAAATTCTTATTCGTAGTGTAATCGAATCAAAATTCATGTATAAAATATATACATTACATAAGTACATGTCGTACTCATGTATAGCGACAATTTTTGTATTATGATATTCAACAATTTATCAATATATAGCCAAATGCTGGGATACGATGCTCTCTTAGTGTAAATTATAGAGCAATATTAGGGGGGAAAATGAGATCTTACGATACAATAGGTAATTAATTTCCACTTGCCAGAGAGAGACAAGACCATTTTGTTTTTTTTTCTCGCTCTCTCACATCATATAAACATTGCATACAAAAACACAAATATTAAATAAATCATAAAAAATGTGTATATAAATAATAATAATAATGAAAAAAAAGATAATTTTCAGATACGAAAAATTTGCATACTTATGCAGCAATTGTCACATTTTAAAAACGCGTTAGAGCCTTATATTTGCTCAAGGCAGCCTATAAAATACCCTATAATTCCTTTGCCCAATTTCCATGACTCACATATATTCGTGGCAATAGGTCAAAAATTATACCTCGTTTGCATGCAATGGTTTACTTTTCATGGAGAAGTGTTTCCGATTAAGAGATTTTTCTAGAGCACATTTAGTCCAGTAAATTTTTATTTCAAATCACTAGTTTCCAAATTTTCGTCATAAAATATTAAAAAATAAATCTATATGGAGTGTAAACACTTATTTTTCATACTAAAATTTATTTGGAGGGGATGGAGTACCATTTCTTTAAAATTTTCCAAATTTATTTAACATAAAAAAATCCTGCTGTTTGTCCATTTTTGCAGAGATGTTCTAATGATAAGAAGTTTCTACCGAGTTTTAACGACCGTCCATATACGAACTTATATGGAGTGAGGTCGAGATATCAATTCAATGATTAATGTAAATGTAAAAGGTTCGACATGCTTGAGTTTCGCAAGTTCTAAGTACGCTCCGAGCGAGTATTTAAGATTCGTCTTAAAGCGTCGCATATTAAAAAATTTTTCTTGCCTTTTGATCATATTTACATTATTTTGTATATATGAAGCTTTTATACGAATACTCACTTTAACCATGGTTAAGACAGAATCATCATTGTTTCTATTTACGTTATAATTTGAAACATATCCTACATGCTGCTTATACCATACGCACAATGACTAGTGCATAGAGTGAATGGATCTTTACTCTATCTTGCAATGAAATATTTTGCAGACAGCAATGATGGGTATTAAGAAGCTCGGATCATGCCACATATAAATTTTAGTTTCCAAAATGGTGGTTTCCATAAACTATTGTGATCAGAAAATGACGTGAATTAGTTTATAAAATAAAAAGTCTATTTCTTTTTTCAAATTAATTTATAACAGTTAGTAGACGTATTATATCGTCTTTACAGTCTGGCTTGTCGGAAAAAATTTATAATACACGATATCGTGATAATTGAAGAAACCTGTTCTTGGTTTTTTAACGACTTTGATATGGTTTCTTTCGGTCTTGGCTCACATTTTGCAAAATATTCACATGTAACTCTACACTAATTGAATATATTGACATGAAAATCTACACAGATATCAAAAATGGACAAAATATCACTTTATTGTTAGCTCGCAGCATTGTTGCACTTATGGTTGAATATGACGAAGAGCATTGTAAAAATGTTGCGTAATTTCTTAGAACATTTGAAACTGCATTAAAGAAAATACTTTTTTGCTTTGTTTAGATTCCAGATTCTTAAAGTTTCGTCGTACGTTTATCATTTTTAAGGTCATGTCGTAATTTATTTTTTTTAGCTTGTTTTAATTTTTCAATTTGTAAAGACTTATCAAAAATTAAATAGGCCGAAAAATGTATGCATCAAAAAGGGCTTGAGAATTACGCAAGTTCCATTCCCGTAGGTGAACAATTAAACGTCCTGCGAACCGGGTTGTTGTCACTAAGGTGCAACAGTGAAGGTCAATTGTTCACCGATTTCTTCGCAAGATATATAAATTTTGCCATACATTTAAGCGAAACATATCGTCGTATCTATTGTTGCCTATGGTTTACAACGGAAAGAAAACAGTAGCAGTTTCATGTTAACTCGCAACAGTTTGTTAAAAGCATTTTAAAAAATGCTAAAATTTCTTTCTTGCTTTTAATATACATACATAGCCGAAAAATATGCTATTATTTAAGAGAAGAGCACAAAACCAAAAATCCAATTGAAGAGCGTCATTCTGCTCGACCTCTATGTTCCGTAGATCGTATAAGAAATCTGACTTTGTCCTTGAAAACAAAAAGTACTCTCCGTCATTTTCGGAGATCACATGGTACATACCACATAAAATAAGGTATTGAAATTAATTACTGAAACAGGAGAAAAAAGTTTAGGGACAATAAAAACAAGATTTTTCTCAGTAAATTTCTTCGGAAGTTAGTAGAATTCATAACAAAATGTAAAAGTGTATAAACTTTTATTACGGCGTAGACAGACAGACTATTAGTTTGAGTGGGTAGAATAGAAAGAAGCCTTTTAAGCATGGAAATATTCAAATTATAGACGATTTTTAAGGTTAAAATCGTGAAAAATAATTGTCGGTTCATTATTGCAAAAAGTTGTTCTCACGCAAGTAACATGCAATCGGAGAGGAACAAGAAGAGTTGAGTAAGAAAATAGCTTTCGTTAAATTTGGCTTACTTTGCGTCACGTTTTGAAAGTTTTATGAAAATATTTCCAAAATTCTGACATGTATATGGAATACGTGCAGAAATACAGTTAAACATTTAGTAGGCAGGCGGTCAGGTAGAGTTAAATGTTTTTAAAACAGAATTTTGAATCAATCGCCAAAAGTCCGCATGTCCTTCTAAATGTTAAGCACCTTCCCTTAAGCCTAGTGTGCCCTTACTAAAGAGTAAAGAATATATATATATATATATATATAATATATGTGAAAGGTGTGTACAAAAAGAGATAAAAAGGAAAATAAAAGATATTTTCTGGAGTCCATGCACAATTATTTCAAATGAATTCTGCCTCTAAACAAGGCATAGTTTGAAGAATATGTTGATCGGTGGTTCTGCTCTACGCGTTTAGTGCAGGTTAAGTTCGTGAATAATAGTTAACAAGAGGAAAAATTCTGCAATCAGTAGGATTCCGATCATTTCCGAAGTCAGCCAGTTGAGGTTGTTCGAATATGATCAATTTTCTGATTGGCAACGCCAACTGTATGAAAAGCGAAGTTGGCTGAAAATGGTTACGGCTAAAACCTTCTTCTGGAATCATTCTGCCAAACAGACATAACTTTCAGCGATATAAGTCCACAGCCCCAGAATTCATAATCATAAAGTTTATATTTCATAAGAGTGCATTGAGAGAGAAACAAGTAGGCATTGAACCGCATAGCTTAGACTTACGATTAATCATTATGGCCATTTGTAATCATAATGGGCTTATAAGGCACTTAATACATTGAATTTACCAATAAAACTGGCAAGTATAAATTATATTATGTCGAAAAATCAAGACTCTATTCGTTGCTCAACAAAACGTAACCCTCATTACAAAAAGAATAGGAACAAAGTATAACATCAGAGCCCTAGGGCAAAATCGGTAAACTATTGCAGCTATTAACGCGATAATCGTCAAGTGTTTGTGGTATATAGCAAACTATAAGCAAACTGTGTATGAAATCTTTACCTCTTCAAAAGATTTCCTGCAATGTGTAAGAAAATATAGAAATTTCAAAAAGCCTTGATCATCGGTTTAAATTTAATTGAATTTATATTGACGATTGGACCTAGGTAATCAAAGTTTACTTTACCGCTCATATCGATTGATCACAAACCTGTTTTGATTTCTATATATAAATGACACAATTTTGAATACTAAAGTTTTAAAATAACTACAAAACTGAATGAAGTTGAAACGAAACAATTATCTGAATACTGTTTAAGTTTTCGTTCAGAAATAACGTAGAAATGCAAAGAACATGTTGATAAATGTTCGAAGTAAGACGAATTGTTGCTTGAATGAAACCTTATCGTATGACGGGATGTCAGCCGTCTTGTATTGAAGAAGAAGAGAGTTAAGAAAATATCTAAGGATGAATCTTTCTAAGTCGTATTATGCGAGATAATAGACAACGACAGAAATAGTTTGTTGTTTACATATATTAACAATAGCAAGATAGAGCGAGAAAACAACTTCAGCTCTTTGACATTAACAAAGCTAGTGGTCGGTTTTGGACACTTGACATGGTATAAACTCGACGCTAATTTTTGCTTTTGGGCTTGCCGTTGTTAAGTTGACGCGTCGAGTAGCGAATTTATAGTTGTATACTGATTTTGTCAGAAGGCAAAACTGCAATTGCAAATGCAAAGGAAAACTCAGTAAAAAAGCATACCGGGATGTTATTAAAGTTAAAATACACATTGCATGTCGTGTCCGTCAGGCATGTTATTGCTTGGGAAAATACCTGATTGCATCTTCATCCCAAAGATTACAATAATTATAAATTGAGTAAATATAATGACTCTGCAACAACGCATGGATATTGTGTTAAAGCTGATTTTAAGAAAGAGATCTTCTCGAACATATAATCTTTACATTCTTCATCGTCACAATCTTTTAAGCAACATTCAATGAGTGAGTTTATGAAGAGAAAACCCAGCATAACAACAATTCTTTGAGATAATTTTTCGATAGTGTTTTTCCTCCTATTGAGAAATATCATTAGTTCGCGATTTAAAAATTTTATAACCTATTGACTATTTACCATTGACTATTTACAATTTGAATATTTCAATGCTCGAAAAATGTCTATCTTGCTCATTCACACCAATAGCCTGTCTACGTCGTAGCAGAGATTTTTAAAATTTTAAGGTCTGCTATGAATTTTACAAATTTCCGAAGAAATTTATTGAGGGAAACCTTGTTAATATTGTCCCTAAACTTTTACTCCTGTTTTAGATTAATTTCGAGTCGTTATTTTATATGTGAATGTGTGTCGTAAAAGGAGAACGACGTTCGTATCCGTATTCAATCGGATATTTGGTTTTGTATTTTTCTCTTAAATAATAGCATATTTGTTGGCTGTGTATTTATGCACTTTAAAAGCAACAAAGAAATTTTAGTATTTTTTAAAATGCTTTTATCAAGTCGTTGCAAAGTAACATTACTACTCCTACTATTTTGTTTACGCTTTCAATTGCAAGCCACAGATTTCTTATATTATAGATTTTAAAAAGAGCACATTTATTATTTAATAACTGCAACACGGAGGCCTAGAGTTGAATGTTTCATTTGTCATCATTTACTCAATTTCTTATGAGAAAGTTTATTCATATTTTATTCAATTCCACCATTTTCCCATCCATTTAGTCTTTCTGAAGTTTTTAAAAAATGCTTTAAATAACCGATTAATTAAACGTGTGTGAGTATGCATATATAGAATGTTAATGAGAATAAGAAACAGTTACGATTTAACAGAGAGTCTTATAATAATAATTCGTTTGATAGCTATTTATAAATTGTTAATGAAAGAAAACAAAAGCTTTTCATTGACATTTACGCTTAGATATAATATGCAATTAATTTATGCATATTATACAATCCACGCGATATTTGTACAATTAATTAATAAAGAAAAAAAACATACATATATATATATATTTTTTACGTAAATAAAAATAAGAGGATCGATAGAAAGTGCTGAAGAATTTTAATATATTCGCGTATCTTTTGTTGTTTTGTGCGTGGTTGGCATATATTTTCTTAACAAATGTTAAAATTTAGAGCAAAAGTAAATATTTGGATTTCATATATAATGCCCCTATAGGCCTTCGAATTTTGCCTTCGTGGCATATTCTGGCACTGCATTTAGTCACTAGGTATAAAAGGGAACGGTATATATTCTTGTCGTAGTTGTTTTGACTTTGTATTAATTTAAGTATTTGCCAGGAATAGATTTAAAAAATCGCTTCGATATCAATTTTACTATAAAACAAGTTTGTTAAGTACCGCCGACCAGGCAGACAAAAATGGCCAGCGACTTGTAATGTCATGCGGTCCATCGTTTTATGATTTCTTTCATTTTAGTGAACAGATATAAATTGCGAGCAAATTTTACATAGATTCATATCGAAATTATCGGGTATAGTTGATCAAAAACTTTAGCATACTATAGTATTCTTTGCATAACCCTATAAAATATTCGTAGGAAGCCCTAGTTCAATATCTCTAATACATTGTAAGTAAAATCATTTGTCCATTGTCGGTGTGTTTGTAAGAGGCTTATACCAATTGTTGCGCTTTCGTTTGGAATGGCTTTGGTAAGTATATGTTGTCTAAGATTTAGATGGATACGAATAAGAATAGAGATTGCAAATAAAAGCGCGTTGCCCATTATGGTCGTGGGCGGATCAATTCCACTTTTAAACTGTGGTCTTCAACTAGAACATTTATGACTTTCTATTGTAACCATAACTGTTTTAGAAATAGGCGGCAAATGTATAGATAAATATAAATCGATTCAGAATTTGATACTGATTAAGACTGCAGGCGGTTTATGACACTTTTGCTATACGTTCATCCTACGCTGACGGGTATGAAAAATTTCTTAGCATATGTTAAATGACTTACTAACTAGCATTAGCCAAACTTTTTTATTTTATTGACCTGGCAATTAATGATTAATATCTTCAGTAATCTGACATCGGAATGTATAATTATTTATTGTGGACCTGACCAGACGCTAGTTCTTTTCATTGTTCCCAGGGACGTTTTCAAGAATTTAATTTTTCATAGAAGCGTCAATTGGACTTTTAAAGTCCAGGAAGTTGAAAATATCGGCAATTTTTCTCAATCAGACCTCGTATGCAAATAGAATTAATAATAAAACCTAATGAGAACAATACTTGTAAATGCAATTGTAAAAAATATACAATAATAATAGGATTACAAATTAATTTTGTTACTTGAATTGTTTACTGCGTTAAAAATTAATTGAAAAATGTATTGATATATAGTAGATTGCCGTTTAGCAGTTTGAGAAAGGAGTGCATTAATCGCGCGCATTTAACATCAGCACTATGCTGTCCTGAAGTTACCTGATCAGCATAAAATTCAAATGTTACTTGAATGAGTCTTTCAGGTCAAATTAAGTGTTTGGCTTGAATAGATTGGAAAGAAAATTAAACTTGATGTGAAATCAATCCTTAATGGTTTAAATAACTTTAAGAACGAGCTTATTGAGTTACATAACAACTTATTTAAATAAATCACATGAATAATTTTATTTAATGGTAGACCGTGGCTCAAAATAGTGTTTTCTGATTTCCCCAGTAATTGAAAAGCAGCAGCAACTTTTTAAAATATCCATAATATTGTTGCCAATCAATCGCAAATCTGAAATCTTTTAACGAGAGATGTGATTTTAAAGCAGTCATGTAGGAGTGTTATTATTGCAACAACTTCCTAAAACTGCCCATAAGGAGGGAACACCAACGTAAGACGATATAAATTCATTCACCTTTTTTTTTTTTGAGGGTTATTGATTCATTCCAGTAAACCATAAACACTCAGTGGCTTAATTTTCTAACAGCATTTGAGCATAATTGATTAAATTGATGCTCGCTCCTGAATCGCATTTTAACAAAAATCCAGGGGAAGTCATTCACATGATATCATTTTTCAATAAAACCATCACTACTGGATTTTACTTGAATTCCTTGGCACCCAGTATATCACTTTTGGTCAGCGTAAAGTGTTGACGTGAAGATAGCGAGCTATAGTTTAAAAATATACGTCCTAGGCGAAGTCTAACAATAAAGAAGATTCGCCTAAAAACTCGCTTAGACTATCTAGCAAATTAAAAAAGAAAACATATTTCAAAGGTTTGTACACTCAGTGCGTAATAGCGTAAATATATTGTAAATATATTGCAAACATATATCTGATCGTCCAACTGACATAACACTAATCAAGAAAAACTGAACAATATTTATTTATTTTTGTTTGAAGTGTTCAATTGCAATATTCAAAATTACGGTTCGAATACCAAGTCAATAGGTAAAAGTTATAAAAACAAAATTTTGTGGAAAAATTATTCTACCTTTCTTCCTTGTGCCTTTCTTGTGCCGTTTTTAATGGGATCCGTATAATTCGTGTATGTGCACCTATGGCTTCCTTGATTGGAGTTTTCAAGAACAGATCCACTGGCAAGCATGGCTTTGTTGGCCTAACCGTCTTCCGCTAATCATTTGACGGGTTCTCAATACCATAAGCGTCTCAAACGGCATCAAGGAAATTAACAAAAATGCATCTAACTACGCGCATTATGTTCTATACCTCGGTATGGAGTACAGAATATTTATCAAGTATCTGTAACGTACAGAAGTTCGAATTTGTACGACGTTCATAGTGGAGTCTGTTTAACCGCTGCTTGTTTCCACACATTTGCGATCGTCTGTAGCAGTATATCAAACGTTAGCGGAATAGCGTTCCATTGCACATTATTTTTCAATTTGTGAAAGACATTTTTTTTTTTTTTCCAATTCGTGTCAATCTTAGCTATTACTTTATATATCAAATAATCTCTTGTTCTTCTCCCTTTACATTATGCACTTGAAACGAATTTGCGAGCTTGCGATTGGCTACCGTATGGACTAGCGGTTAGAATGTCCGCCGTATATCGGAAAAAATTTAAGTTCGATCCCTGGTGTAGTAGACCGTAACTTGTACTCCACTATATATGAAATTTTGAAACGAGAGTAAGATCATAACAACCGGGGTAAGTAGACTTTATTAGAAACGTATAAAAGAACATCGTTTTAAACACATTTGTTTTTCTTTACTTTTGCATTGTATTCAAATTTGTGAAAAATTAAAATTTTCTTCCTCTCGAAAAAATGTTTTCGGGAAACGCATTTTCCATTGTACGGCCGCTTGGTTCGTCTGTCTTTTAATTTCACAAAGGTTATTATACGATCGCAAGACTTAGATAACCTTGAAAAGGTGCAACTTTGAGTGGACTCGAGATATTCTTATCTTTAATTTTCACTCTATAACAGGTATCAGTAGAAAATTGGGAACAAGTGTTTATCAGAGCAGCATAAATATTCGCAGCAGCAATAATCCCAATCAGTTCGGTTCGACATGCTTGCTATTAAGAAAGAGTTTCGCAAGCTCTAACTACGCTCCGACCGAGTACTTAAGATTCGTATTAAAGCGTCGTATAGTAAAAAATTTAACTTCTTTTAATTATATTTATATTATTTTCTTAATATGAAATTTTTTGTATGGGTGCTCGTTAAAGAAAAGATGAAATAATAACTTTGATTCGAAAAATTTTTCAAAATCATTAAAGAATTTTTTAATTTTTTAAT
>NW_023998431.1:2132084-2144217 GCF_014805625.2 Glossina fuscipes
CTAAGTAATTTTACTTACACTGTTTGTGGGTGTACTGTTAGCTTTTTCTTCCTCCATTACTGTCGCTTGGGTATGCATTTGATGTTTTAAACGTAAATTTTCTAAATCCGCTAAAGCATTTAACCCGGAAGGCATCGATATCGAATTACGACGTAAATTATGAGGCAAAGGCAGCGATGGTGTCTCGTCGATATCATTGCGTGCGACGAGAGCGGTTTTTGGCGATATCGGCTCATCGCCTAAACTCTCCGTATCTGAGGGTGATATCGTTAATGTAAGATCAACATTGCGTCTTAAACTTAATGACTTTTTACGAGGCCCTTGAGTATTTCTTAACGACTCTTCATAATAAATGTCTACATTATCGACATCATCAGCATATGGTATCATAGAGTTAATCATGAAAGGAATTTCTTGCTCTTTTTCAGAATTTTCTATTATTCTATCCATTTTTAATAACAATTTTTAATTAGAGAACACAAGTGTTTTTGGTAACACATCACTTTCTTTTCTGCTTTTGATTTCACAAAAACGAAATAAAAAGAAAACTTTAAATAATAATAATTAAATTCCACTTAAAAATATTAAAAAAAAAAAAAAATAAAATAAAAAAAAAAAAAAAAAAATTCTTTAAACTTAAGCACAACTCTTAAACGATTGCCGTTGGTTGCGTTTCAAATGCTAGCCGTGTATAGCTTTTAACAAAGTCAGAGAGTGCTTGATGATAAACGAAAACCATACAATGCTTTTTGAGATTCGGACGATCATTATCGCTTGTTGTATAAGCTCAATAGCTTTAACTTGTGCTTGTATTTTTATGAATTACTGTTACCAATACCAATACATCGAGCATTTGCATGCTTACAATGCCTCCTGCATTCTCTTCTTCTCTTAACTTTTGATAAAAACGTTGATATGCGAGATTAATGATTAAATAACTCCTTCTAATCCCTATACTATTTATTATTTTGTTAACACATAATTAAATTATTATTTATATATATATATATATGTACATGTGTGACCAACGTTATCAACTAATGGCAAATTAATATATTTTATTGCTCATACGTAATGTGATTTTTCAAAAAATTGTCTCCATAATTAGTTCGTGATTAAAGCAAATCTTAACAGATATAAAAGAGTTTAGTGCAACGGTTTGACGTCTAAATGAAAAAAACAAAAAGGCACTAGACGTGCGTGCAATAACAATGAAAAGTTCGCCGAACTTAAAAAAGAAAAAAGCCGAATGAAAATCAATATTTTGCTTGCACAATTTGTAACATGACTTAGGTGAATGAAATTTCATATCTGCTTGCGAGCGCAATTTCACCAACATTTACAATCTCAAGCAAGTTTTCGGGTTTTCTTTTCTTTTTTTTTTGGTAATTGTAAACTTGTAGATCAATCCCCGTTGCTATTATTGCGATTTAAAGCTTTTATGTAATCTTCATTAATATGTAAAATGAATTCCGATTTGACATTTATTATAAATTGTAAAATAAAATTTAGTTAATTTTTATATTTTTTGCCCCTGTAGCCAGCCATATTTGTAGACATATATATATATATATATAGTATTCATTTTTACGCTTAGACTGATTTCTCAACTATTGCGTAGTTCAAAAAGTACTCAAAGGGACGAACAGGCGGACAACCACACAAAATTTACCTTGAAATTATACAAGAATGCATCAGGTTCTCTCTTCATATTCGAACGGTCGCTCACTCAGGGAAGAGTTTCTCAATATGCGCAGAAAGGGCGATTATTAGTATTAGACGCAGGGAAGAGAGAGTAGTTCTTTTCATACATGAGAACTTAGTATTTTGTGTGTTACAACAGGACTTATAAAGCTAATATACTTTGAATATTTGGTAGGGGACGTGATAAAATATTGATAAGAGATAAATTTCATCTTTTTGTAAAAGCAGTGCACTTACTTTTATCTGTCCGTTTGTAAAGCACTCAAGCATACGCTTTCGTAGCTCAATTAAAACGGACGGACAGGCGGCCGAGCAGATTAATGATATGGATACATCTTAAAATTATACTTACTATACTACTCATATACGTGGCCATGCGAATACGAAACCGGAGTTTTCGTACACATCTGATAAAATGTATATTAGTTGAAGTGTTGTCCATCGCTGGCTATACATTTGTTGCACTTGTCTGACTATTTGTGGATGCTAAACCTTGGAAAATCTGCCCCTTTTCTCACACCTTGCATAACATGGGCGCTATCAATGCGAACTTCACAATATGATTGTATGGATAGATGATATGTAAAAAGGTGTTTTTGTGTTGCTTTCTCTGAAATTCTGGCCGTTTGCTTAACAACGAGCCATTCAAATCGATTAATTGTTGTTAGTACTGTCTGTACCAACTCATAATACACCAGGCCCTTGCGGTCCTACCAAGCACAGAGTATCGGTCGTTATGCTATAGCGATTCAGTCTTAAGATAGATGTCCGACGACTTCCTCTCGTATTATTTATTCATCGTTCGGGGATAGAGAAAATTCTGCCGACGAATGCTCTCTTTATATGACACAAAACTAAACGCGTTCAAAGGATTTACAAATTAGGTTGTTATATGAAATTTGTGTTGTTGTCAATTGAAAATCATAATGTCAGATGTCAGCAACAGAAAATAGCACTAATGATGCGATTTGGCTGCAACCACATTGACAGCTAGGACTATCTATGGACAAAATAGGTGGCTTCAGATTTACCCATCTGCTTTCTAGTTCCTGGCATGTGCGCTACTGGATGGTTTATGTGGACGAACGGATTCAATAATTAATTTATGAAGAATTTATTTCAGCATGCATAGCCTAGAAGGTAAGAATCGTGACTAACAAATCAGTGCGGCGGGTTCAAATCTCAAGTGCAATAATCTTTACGTTGGTTGTAGTTATAGCGGATAATCAGTCGGTATAGACATAACAACACCTACTGATTTCGCAGACACGGCAACTATCGTCTATCAACTATACCTTTCTCTTGCTTCACATCTTTCTGACCGTCACCATGTTACACGCATATCCCCTTGCATATAAGCCCTAAAGAATTTTTCTAAACCATGCATTGTTCTAATTTAAACAGAGTGTGCTCTGCATCATTTTGACACACTCTTCCTCTGAAACCGGTTCATCGGGAACATGACGAGTCCGTAGAGCGCGTGTTGATTCGGTCTAATTAATAATTTTGCCGATATATTACTGTGTATGCCCAGCTTCATCCTTTTATTATAGACACGGAAAATATTAAAACATTTTCTTAACCCGTCTCTAGCGAAGATTTACGGCCAGTTATTACTTGTTTAGGTGGAGTGCTGAGCCACTTTTATAAATAAACTTATTGTCTTTTAGAAGGTTCGCATTAGGTTGTATCCAGTCTTTTAATTAATTGCATCTTCTTAACAGATTCATAAAAAAAAAAAAAAATAATAATAATGTAACTTTTTCTGTTTGCTTCATTATGCTATCAATTGAAATGTTTTGCACGTTTCGTGCAAAGTAAATGTTTACATAATTATAACCTTCACTAAGTTTTTGCAAAATAAAAAACGAAAATGAAATCTATATCAATTGGCAAAATTTAAACGCAAACCCACTTGATATTCTATACACATATTCTATAATCAATTGCATATACGACTAACTACATATGTACAGATAAAGTATATAAAAATGCACATATGTTGGGTGTAACAATTAATTCTACAGAATGTGTAAAGCTGAAGAGACTATACTATAACAGGTTCAGAAGGATCGTTTGGCAAAATAAATGCCGCCGACGACGAGATAAATTTTCGCAACCCTTCAAGTAACTTGTCGATAGTGTCTCGACTGGATTTCTTTTAGGTTTACGTAAATATATTAAGATTTTTTTTTTTTTAGTTATCCTTCCCTTGCTCTGCTCGATGCATACAAAGAACATAAATAGGGGTAAATGGTAACGCATTTGCAATGAAGTCTAGTGACAATGCAAAGGCTTCTAACCATTGCCATCAATTGGTATACATATATATATTTGGTATATATAGATATATATATATATATATATATGTCACACTTTGCAAGCCATTCTAGACGTTTTGTTATTAATCCCAATCTATTACGTTGAACGTTATTCGATTGACGGATTTTTGGAAACTCATACGAGTAAAAAGACATGGCCATGTGATGTATTTGAAGTGACTTGTGCAAGCGATTGATGCTTCTCAATTAGTTGAACCTAACCATACGTTTTTTACGATTCTTATAGTAAATTCGATAAGAAAATATTTAAGATCACAAAAGGTTTATTTCTTCTCGTAGAGATAGCGCCCATCCTAAAAGAGTGTTGCTCTCACCTATAATCAAATTAATATAGTCCTCCTCATATGGTGACCAAGTGATTGTTTCTTTTATCTCTGTTCTAATTTATAAGCCAACAAACCGAACGATTTGAAACTGCGCTTACAGTTTGAAAAATTAAAATTTCCCCTTATTTCTTGAACATGATAGCACTTTCTATTTAAACAATTTGTTCCGCGAATCCTCATTTAATAGTACTTGGAAGAGCTGACCTTCACAGATTGACTTGACTTTCTATCTTTCAGTTATCTGCTTCTCCTTCATCTTTTTCGGTGTGAGAAATGCATGAGTCATTGATCAACGGACATATCCATCTAAAGCATAAAGTTCACTTATGTAACGCATTCTAAAGATCCGTAATCTGCGTTTACGTTTTTGCGCTTACGGCGCTATTAAGAAAAACCACTTTAGTAAGCCAGTGGTTGGCGAGGACATGGCAACTTGCCATGTTTCCGAAATGAAGATAACATTTTCATTTTCACAGCTGGGCGATATTTTATGCCGAAAGTTTTTCCATTTGCAGCACATGCTCGATAGCCGGACTGGCGTCCGTTTCCCTATTCTGTGTTGAAAGGTTAAGAAGACTTTCAACCTACAATTTATCGTCAAGTTCAACAAAAACGTTCATCCAATAATAACTAAAGTCTTTAATTAATCTGGACAGTGTTTGCTGCACACATCAAAAGCATTGTTTTTAATATGCTTAAGGGTTTATAGGGGTTTTAAATGTATTAAGAAATGCATTTTTCTTATAATTATTTCTATTATTATATAATAATAATACAAGAAGAAGATTTTCTCAAAGTCAAATAAGGTAAAACTCCAGTAGTGAGACGTTCTCGACATGCATTTATTTCTTTTTGTTGATTCCTTATTCAATCACGAACTATATACACTTAACTAGTAACAAAAAATATTTGATGTTTTGAATTGAGGTAAGCTTCTCACGAACTATCCGGACAGCCATTCAAAATTTTTTTTTCGAAGGACTCTTTTAAAATCACGGTTCGAATATTAAATAATTTCCTCAACATTCTTCAATCAAACTTTTAACATCTATTGTTTAAATATTACCCTTTGCTGTGATTAAAATTTCGAATAAAACGATCCTTTTCTTATAAAAAAAAAAGAAGAAAAAGAGTAGAGACAATCCGCTTTTCGTATGCCTCGAAGTCAATGTAATGCTCGTTGCGGACAACAACATAGGGAACCGCGCAAAAGATATTTAAAACAAACACAAGACGTCGGACTAGTATTTTTGTTAAATCCATCAAACCCCATCTTTGGGAGTTCAGTGTGCCAAGCATTTCGGCTATAAACTTGCCGTGGCGTAGCACATCTTTCGGAAATACTCTCCTGACCTTTTATAAAACAAGATTGAAAGTGTGATAAATGCTTGTGAGTTCGCAATCTGATGTATGAGACAGTATACCGTATGACTATGTGAAAGATTACTGCTTGTTGTTTGGCCACTAAAAATGAATCGTCCCAACTTGCTTATAACGGTGGTGAAGTATGTAGACAGCGAATGTATTTACTTAATTTGCTCATCGATTTAGTGTAAAAGACGTTAATATAATCAATCGAAATTTATTTTTAATAAAAAATATTCGAAAAGTGAAGTCGATAGCAGATAAGACTAAGAGTGCCTCACAACGTATTAAAATGTCAATTCAAAATATTTCAAAAGTTTTCAAAAGAATTTTTAAACATAATCTGTCGGTCAGCTTTGCTTTGATATCAGAAAGATTCTGATTTACATGTATTTAATAAACAAAAAAAAAAAAAAAAAACGCCTCTCGAAGGATTATTTATGACGCGCTAAAGGATCAAATAGCTATAGATCATAGCAATAAATCACTTTATGTAACAATATATATGCTGGCTCGTGCGTAATTAAAAAAAAAAAAAAATGCTGTTTTTAAGCACCCAGAGAGGGTAGGCAGAATGGACGGTAAGTAGTCCGGATGGTAGAATCGAAAAACAGAGTAACTAAACGGCCATCATGGGCTGGCACAGAAGATCTTATTGTTTCATTCGTTTTGATGCAATAGTTTAGCTAGATGATAAATAGGTTAGTCAAAGTTCTGCAAGTCCTTGACTATTCGGCTGAGTTGAGAATTACAGTTCACCCAGCATAACGCCATTGTCTGCGTTAGGCTTCTGATATTCGGAAGGCACGTGCAACGGGAATCGATTGCAAAAGAGCACTCGTTTATATAATTTATAAAACAAAACCCCCTTCCCCCAGTATTAATTGTTACACCTTGTACATAAACATTCACTTATATGAACTGGAACACAAAGCAGTCTTGTTATTATAGATTTTGGTGTGAAACGATCTTAATTATAATGAAAATGAAATAAATAAACACATTTCTTATGACTTTGCGATAACGAACAAACTTAACTAAGGTTCATAACAATAATAATCGGGCAACTTTTCCCTCCAAATGTATTTTTGATTTTTATAAAATAATAATCAAATAAATCAAATACGATAATTAAGAAATATTTGATTGTTTGAATAAATGTTTGAGTTTGCAATGATTTTGTTTTCTTTTTCATATATTTATATTTATTATTAATGCAATGTCGATTAAGCATTAATTTTTAAATACGATAACGCGATTGCTTTTTATTCCCATCATCGAGGATTGGAGGTATATTCATTTTGTCAAGATTATTTGCAACACCCAGAAGGAAGATTCGGAGACCCAAAAAAAAAAAAACATATACATTGTAGATATATATAGATTTTTGATCAGTATCAAAGTCTGTAGCATATCTCTTTGTCAGTCTATCTAAGGTCCGCGGTGAACAATGGAAGTTCCTGCTTACAGAACGCTGTATACAAAACGCCTCAAATTGCTCAAAAGACACACAGCTGCATTGCAACAGCCTGCAAACTGAGAACACCTTTGATTTTTGGATTTTTCGTTCATTACTTATAAATTGCAACAGATACGAGATACAACGTATATTTTATGAGTACCACTGTGGGCGATGCCCTCGGATATAACAGACCCCGATTGATTCTTTCTTTTTTTTTTTTTTACTTCTTCTGTTAGGCGCAGGAAACTCATTCATTGAGAACTAAACGTAATTTTCTTATTTATCACTTGTTATACTTACGGTTTCTTGGTGGATTGAACTGGAATTTTCCCTATTTTGTTGTATATTTTCGTGAAATCTCCATTTCTCGGAATCGCATGAATTCAAATTTGCAGGTAAGGAAATGCAATTTGTATCCAAATGATTGCTGGAATTATCGACATTAACTTTTAATAGCGGCAATGTTAACTCGTAGGGTTGGACTCACACGTATTCGCTATGACGACTATGCAAATGAATTGTAATCGAAACATCCATATTTTTCGAATTCGCCGAACAAAATGTTTGCTCACAATCTGCCACATCGTTATCAGCGTAAGGAATATTTGTATTATCATCACTATTGGCTAATAATGGCAATAACGAAGAACGTTGACTTGTATTAGTCATTATTTTATTTAATTAATAAATATTTATTTAATATATATATATATATATATATATTGAAGTGCACAAACGGCTGTTGTTTGATTGATATTCTAAATGTGTTCATTGAAATCCAGTTTCATAAAGCAATCTTTTTTTGAAATTCTTTTCTCATAATAATGTTAATTAAGTGAAATTTGCTATTAACGAGGGCTGTTCAGCAAATCCATTGATTTACGTATTCAAACAGAAGAAAAGAACTCGAAGATGCTGTTTTTTTTTTTTTTTTGCTTTTTCTATATCAGCGGAACTTGTCATTTCACTTGCAATGCCAGTAATGATCTTCGGAGAATATGAAGTCAATTTAGCCGTGTCTGTCCATCAATGCATCCACATTATTATTATGTTCGAGACTTCTAATGCACGAAAACTGAGATAGGTACATTGATGATATCTGTTAAACAAATTTCTAATTGCGCACAATATTTTCATTAGCTGGGCGGGGTCACATTTACCTCGACTAGTGGCATATGTTCTACAGGCTAATAATGCGTTGAAATGTTTATTTGTTTTAATTTCTCGCAATATACGAGATTTGCCCCGAAATACGCAACAGGGGCTTCGTGAAGCTTATAAGCGGGGTGATACACTGTGTGATCTCGAAAGTAAATCCAAACAAAACACACTTCTGATTGAGATTTGGATCAAAAAAATTTTATTTTCTTTTCAATACATTATTTCGAACTTGCCATTATTCATAGAATAGGACATTATTCAGACGTCTTCCATGGGACATCTTACAGGTCAGGGGTAAGTTTCTATGCTGAACGATAACTTGACGGATGTTCATTTTCAAAGCGTCAAGAGTTTGAGGATTGTTTGCATAAGCTCGATCCTTTGCGTAACTTCCCAAAAAAAAGTACAATATCGAGTACAGATCGCACAGTCTTGATGACCAATTCACATCACCGGAACCTGAAATTACACATCCGGGATATTTTGTGCGCTACAATGGCAAAATGGGGCGTGTTTTGTATTTTGGGGCACCCTGTAACCAAATAACCGTCAATATCTTCAATTTCATGCAGAAAAAAAAAGGAATTGGAAATCATATAACTGTAGTGATCGAAATTGCAGGTTTGTGTTCCACCCCCATACGTGACTTCCAGACCAAATGCAGCGCCATGCAATGACTTTTTAGAAATGCGAAGGTTTTTCGGCAATTACTTGGATGGATTTCTACTGCTGCAGATGCGAGTATGCAAAAGGCTTGGTGACATACCCACCTCGCGGAGAATGAATCTGATTACTGAAGGAAAATGCACGAAACGTACCTGCTGCAGAATTCACATTTTTTTGATAAGTTTTTGCTACTTTAACGGGTGCAGCGATTCTTAAACGATCCATAATGGCAAATGGTATGCTAAACATATGATTCTCAGGATATTATCTGTTCTGTTTTACATATGTTACTGAGATAGGGTTGCCGAATCATACGTAGGAAATGGAAATGGAAAACCGACACAACTACTGACTAAGGTCTTGAATTACTTAAGACCAAATTTTTTTTTTAAAACATGATCGCTTTTTTTAAAATATATTCCCTGTAAAATAGTGACGGCCAGGAAAAGCAGGGTCGCAGCCTAGTGAGTGTGCGCCAACCGGGAAGCGTTATGCCTTAACCGACTGAGCACTCTCTACAGCTATGACAAAGGTAAACTGTATCGTGCTAGAGATTTGAAACCGCGAGCATTGACTTGGTAGTCGGGCGTCTTATATATAAATATAAGGTGTATGTATATACATATATATACGAGTTTTTTCCCGAAATACGCAACGGAGACTCTGTAAAGCTTGTATGTTTTTGATTAGAAAAGATTTTGCGTCGATTTAGGTAAGTCAGCTTGTTCATATATCCTTCTAGCCGCCTAATAGGTGCTCATCTATCTGTTATCTGTTTTTTTTTTTTTTTTTTTTTTTTGAAATGACCACGACCTCAACTAATAAGATGCATAGCTAACTTTTCGCGTGTATGTTCTTGGACGATCCCTAGCCTGGAAAGTCTTTCATTGCTCTCAACCGCAACCATAAAAGTCAGAAAGATTCATGCAGCAGAGAAAGCTATAAATGCCTTGGAAGACTATTTAAAAAGTATAAACGATATATAGTGGTTAACTAATACGCCTACAAATAATAAAATATTTTGGAATTGTTTCGTATGTATTCGTAAAAGTTTCGAACTCAGCGCGGTTCCACTTTTCGTCCTCTTTTTGTCTTCCTTTTTTAGCTTTTAAACTAATGTGTGTGTGTGTGTGTGTGTGTGTGTGTGAATTCAATAACGTATCTCCAAAGTTTTTTTAATTGATTATGTGGCACTTAGAGATGGCACTTCTACCAGGTATTTAGTTTTCTCTTTAACAAAAAAATATAGCAGGAGGAATGGATAGGTGAACTTGACTAAAGTTTCTCCGAAACTTACTCTGATATATATGAACATCATGCTTTATGGGTTCGAAAAACTATATTACTAAGTAATAAGAGTCCATAATAACAAAAAATTTGTTTCCATTCTGCCTCTTTTCTCTCTTTCCATCACACTATCTTCTTTTTTTTTTAATTATAACTATCTACCGAATGACTTTTGAAAAGGCGCTAAAAATTAAAGAGATTCAGAAAATAGAAATTAGATTAGAAAACGAACGTAACATTCTCTTAATTGATTTCGGGATTGCCATGGCTGTGAATGCGTTTTAATAGATTTCCCAGAAGCTTCTGTAGGCTCACAAAATATGTAGTTTCCGTTTTGATTTGTAATAAAAACTAAACGATACGAGATGAATGATGATGAATTTGTTTTTATTTTACACATTGGTCCACATGTCATTTTTAATTAAAAATGATCGCCTCTGGACATTCAATTTTGGAACACAAATATTTTGCCATTTTCCATAAAAAACTGCTCTTATCTCACCAATAACGCGAATACTATCTTAAAAGATAGTAAACTAATGGTTTAACAAACAAAACCTCAAAGAAAAAGGTTATCACATGATTTTGGTGGCAAGCTGACCCAGGCATCTTTAAAGGTTTCACGATCACTGAGCATTTATTCTATTGAAACCCCATATCGTCCAAGTCGAAACGATCTAATTCGTGCCACAAAAAATCAGTAACCATGTCTCTAGCGGTCTCCTTTGATGGCAACTGCAATTCCGTTTTTGTGTTGAACAATGACATTTTCATCTCACAAAGCGCACCTGAAAATCAATTTTTATGCACCAAACAGGTCTTTCAGGAACGCCATGATTGATTTTCTTTACACCGCAAGGGTTACATTCCATATTTGTGAAGCCATTTCATGTAATAGAAACTTCATACCGCGAAACGTAACCGCGGGTACGTTGTGTTCGCAATCAGTTTTACCGATTTCTGTACGCCTTGTAACTATGAATATATTGTATTACACAAATGATCACTACGTCAAAATAATATTACGAAAAAATCTCACAGAACGGAATCATAAAATGGACGACATAAACGAATCTAGCTTTTCTCAGTTTGCTCACTTGTATTGTACAACTTATCGCTTAGAGTACATGGGCATGATGCGTAGCGTTCCTCATTTACGTTAATTCCTTTTGATCAAGAGCAAAATTTAATATCTTACTGGCTTAAGTGATGCACTGTAAAACAATAGATTAGATTAGCCAACAAAAAAAAACTTTAACATATATAGAAACGTTGTGACCGGTAATAGTCGAGTGTAAGAAGTTGGGAAAACGATTTGTTCCGTCTCCTCCTTTGAACGGCAATTATCCTTCTTCATAGCTCCGTCTTGGCAATAAATTTTCTCAAAATATATTCAAAATATAAAGGCGTCGTTACATTGATCATAAGATTTTCATAAGCTGCGATCCGAATTGTCGTAAATATTTTGTAGATAAAACAGATAGATGGCTTAGCACATTCGTATGTATTTAATTTACTCAATGTTAGCGCTATACGCTAGACGTAGAGTGTAATCTGAGTAAAGTATTCTACATTTTTTTTTTAGTAGATAACTTAGACTGGCGTAAAGTTAGCCCACTGTACGTAGCTCATATTTTTGTATTTGCTAAAAGGTGATCTTTCTTCACAACGGGCTCGCGTCTCTGCTAAGGCAATTGATAATTGAACGATGTTAAAAGAACAGCAAAATGATGTGAAAAACTAAAATAAAGACTAAAAATAAAAGGTACCAACCAGCATAAATAAAAAAGGAATCATTCTTGATGTTATAAAAAATTAAA
>NW_023998431.1:2144317-2240357 GCF_014805625.2 Glossina fuscipes
TTACGATATACAAAAAACAATCACCATGTGTAGGCCACCTCACTGCCAAAATCGCCCCATGTATGTCATCTCCAGATACGTAAGACACTAAATTAACTATAAGGATAGAGGGAGGTCAACCTTCACTTATTTTATAATTTTTGTAATCGATCCACGACCTTTCCACGATTTCCCAAGTAGCATCTTATTGTGAATAACTTCGCATTAAGCGAAGTAATGTAAGCCCGCGCTCCACTATAGCGTTTTTATACCCATCACCGATGTGTGGACGGAGCAACGAAGGATGTTGTCAAAATGTGAGCAACGGCCATAAGAAAGCTTCAGACATCCTACAAAGGGTATATATTCTTGATCAACATCAAATTCTGTATCGATTTAACCAAGTCCGTCTATCTAATGTTTGTTATAAACGTTCTCCTGGCTGCAAAAATGAAGCTACCGCCTTCAAATTTCGCTAGAACATGGAAAGTTCTTGCTCGCCAGATAATATTGAAAATGAGCCAAATCGGCCGGAGCACACGCTTCCAATATCACATAAAGTGAAGACACCCCTGTTGCTCAATAGGTTTAAAAATTGATGTTTTGCTCATTACTCATAAACTACAGCAGATAAACCTACAAAAATGAACATGTCGCCTACGAACATGTAGAAGAATTTGAAAATGACCCAAACTGGTCAAAGGGCGCGCCTACGGTGCGGAACGGCCACACACCTGTGCAACACAAATTTTGAACATCTTTGCTTTCCGCTTTCCTTTCTTTGCTTGTTACTCATATAGTAGAACACAAACACCAGGTAAATTTCGGCGTTTGCTCTGAAAAGAGAAAAGATTAGCCAAGTCCATCCGACATTATTGAGTATGAAAATTTGATTCTCTTACTTATCTTTTGAAATTACGCTGACGGGTAGAAAATGTTCGCTCACAACCGAATATATTTTTTTTTTATTTATTTTATTTTTTCAAGTTTTTTTTTTTTTAGTTCGGCTTCGCCATTCATAAAAAGGCTGTGCAGCATTTATCTAGATAGCTTCATACCAACAAGTTTATAAATGTATTCTTACTTAACTAGATTGTTTTCTTTTTTTAACTAGAAACACGACACATTAATCTGAATAAAATGCCACCGCAAATATTAAGATTACATTATATATTTAAGCATACAAAGATACAACTATTTGTTTACAAGTATATTGACGTATTGTTTGCTTTGTTGAAAACAAAAAAAAATCGCTGTTAGCTTTGTCCGTTCCTTTTTCTTTCTTTTTAAGATAATTAAATGCAAATGAAATTATAAATGTTTATATAAGGGTATAATAGCTAATTAAGAATATTTATATGTGTCTTACCTTTACGTAGGTTTAATAGAATTTAAATATTTGTAGTTTTCATGCTCAGTACGCTTTAGCTACAATAAGATTATCAGATAGTTGTGTAAAATATTTCAAATGAGAACCGAAGGCTTCTCAAATATTTTATCATGACTTCAGAGAATTTATATTAGCATCAAGTTTTATGCAGTATCATCCATTTTTTTGGTTTGGAAAATAAACGTAAGCAGAACGCACTTCTGCTTGAGATTTGGATCAAATTTGTGCAATGCAAAACATATTTGTACGGTGTAGAGAAAAGTTTTAAACTCTGATTGCAACAACAATAAACCAACAAAGTTCGTATTGGGTTAAATGGTTTCGCATGCGTTAATGATTTGCCCTCAGCTATTGAATCTTTCCACATCCTAATCTAGGTGGGTGACGTCAAACTTCTCTTGTATGTTAATTTGGATATCCAATCATATCTTATCTAAGCTCCCTTCAAAGGAATATTTTCTTGATTCAGGTTAGAGAATGTGGGCTCATTTCCGGACATAGGTGTCTTGTCAATTTGCACGTTGAACATTCTGTGAGTAAAGCTACATCCGTGCCCAGGTTTATTGAAATGCTGGTCAAGGGAATCTGATGATCCGTTCTTGACGAGAAGACTGTATGTTAGCTTAGTACGGCCTGTATTAAAACACCCCTCGGTCATATAGTTACCTTCGTATCGTTGACTCGTAAATTCCATAGAATCACTGCAGAAGCAATTTCGGTTTTTGATCTAGGAAATTTGGGTTGGGATGCACGTGTGTGTGGCTGCACCTTCTTATGAAAGTCGATTATTTGCCGTTGGAGTGGTATTAGTCATTACTTTCATTGTGAAGCGGCCCCATCGACTCATCGGTTTTATTAAGTGAGGTCAATTTTAATGTTCCTATCCTCCCGACATGCAACTTTCTCTGTGAACATAGCCAATGCAGGTTCAATTATGAAGCTTGTCTGTAATAATTTGAACGAGATTTATAACTTGATTCCTGCTGTTGTCATGAAGACTATTATTCTATTATATTATATGTCCGCCTACGACTTGCGTCCTTTTTTAATTTAAGTTCTATTAGCCAACTGCGCTCCATCAAAATACTAATTCCCGTTTACGAGAGGCACAACGAAGTGATGTAATTTACTCTCCATGTTATGCATGGGCTTGATGCGTAATGATATTCACATTGTTTATTTCAATATATGTACCCACAAATATTCGTAGTTTTAAGATCTTTTTTACTTTAGTTGTTTAGGTTGAGCCTTTAATTGTATGGATTGCGCAATTTAGCTGAATCTTCACTGTAGCTGAAGTTTGTATTTATAAATAAATAAATAAATGAGGAAATGAGGCCCCTTCAGAAAAGACAGAAAACCCACATGCTATTCTTAAAAGACGTGTACGTGAAGGAGAGATTTGAAAAGCGTCAGTGCTGCTGCCAAGTGCATTATGAAGAATTAATTAATTATGAATTCGGCTATAGAATTATACATTGTCTTACCATTTTCTCTGTGTTTTCGTGGCACGTAAAGCGCAAATCGATTGATTCTGAGTTTGACAATGACAGCAAGACAAGTACGTTGTTAGAAAAAAGCGGGAGTGCGAGTGAATAAGAATATATAAACATAACGTGATCTTGGGACTGGTGTCTTTGCACAATTTATCTGCAGCCATCAACAAAGTCTGCTTCAAAAATCTTATAATTAGTCCAAGACTTTTCTAACATTTCTATGGCTCTCTTCTAGGACTACATGTCAATATCCTCAAAGTATACTTCTGTTCTCATAATGATCGCCTAGAGTATACTTTTGAGCATCCTTTCGTAAACAGGCAATAATCGGTGTGGGTCAGACCTGGAGAATACTGTAAGAGTCGCTACAATTCAATTTTTCACGCAAAATATTGAATAAACTCTCTTTTGTTATCTGTAAAGAGGGAGGCATCTCTTGCAACTTCGTTCGTTTATCAACAAGAATAATTGTTACGATATTTTTTAATTATCTCTGTTCGATATCTGCTGGGTGCAGAATCCGTCCGTAGGACCTTATTTAAAAATAGAAATCCACAGACAACTTGCGATTTTCAGCGGGCAAGATTTGCAATAACACCTTTCAGGTCAATGCTGAGTTTGAACGGTAAATTTCCCCATCGTAAAGCAATGTGTAATAAACACACGAATTTCGAATTTCATAATTCTTTTGAAAGTAACGTAAACAGAGTTACCAAACACGCCATAACTTACGCACAAATGATCGAATTTACACGAGATTTTGACGAGGATTTTAGTTAGGGGCGACATCTTTGCGTCAATCCCCGGAGCTATAATAGCTTTCTTTTTTTATTTTCTATAAGTAGATGTTTGGGGATAATTCCGTATCGCAAACTTAACTTTGATGTGCACTTGGTCAGTAGCTCTGCGAAAATATTTCTTAGGTTAGGGAAATTATACAATCTTAACGTGCCCTCCCTTGCCAGTATAAGTTAAATATGCCATTAACTACTCTATTGAAGTGTATCGAGTTGCCTCGCGTATAACGCTTTACTTTTAAAATGAAACTCAAAGACCATGTATCTTCTTTCGTTCACATGCTTTTTTGAAATTTTCTTTCTACGACTACTTAAAATTTAGATTAAGCAGATTAACATGTCTCTATAAAATCTTTCAATTACAAGCGCCCAATCTCCTAATCGAAAGATCAAAGGGTCTGTGGCTGAAGGCTCGTTTAATGCTTGTTCAGCTCGATACTGGAGTGCACCGCCGTCGGCGTTGGGATCCTCTGGGGACTCCTTAAATGCTTTTAGTTGGAAAATTGGTCTCAGTCTTGAACATGTAAATGCGTTTTGACAAAGGCCGCTGACGATTGCAATGGTTAACGATAGACCAAGTTAACATGATTTATAGTAATGGAACTATGTACATTTGACCATGACTTTCAAGCTGCTAGTAAATACAAATACACAAAAAGAAAAAACAACAATAATTGCAAGCTTTTTAAACCTTAATATCTAAACGTCAATATCTGCCTTAGATCGTAGATTACTGGTGAGAAAATATGAACTCTTGTCGGCAAATAATTGCCAATGTCTTCGCCACTGTTTTTCAATCATTTTTAGAATACACAATTTGCAAACTATATTCACCGACCTCATATTTTAAAACATCTCGGAACAGAAGTGGTTGGAATGTAATCAATGCGTGCGCTCTGTTGAAGGATAACGGTATTGGTAAGGTTTTCTAACGATACGTGCAGATCCCTAAAATAGTAATCGCTGCAGTGTACACTGGCGGGCAACTCTAGGACACGGGAATATGAACGATAAGAATACCGATAGTTCTGTCGAAAATTCCCCAGGAAAATGCCTTCACCTAAGCACAACGGACCATATCTTGACTCTCTTCATCCGTGAGAGTTATTATAATTTTGTAAAGAATGGTGTTTCGGAAATAACTAGATTGAAAAAAATATGCTTTATCCTTTGTCCTACATCTCATATTGGGGGTTTGTTTCTTGAAACCTGTGTCATTGACGATATTAAAGGTTAAGTTCATATTTCTTTTGGCATTCTTTGACAAAATCTAGTAAATTAAGATAGAATTGTGGACTAATGTGCGCCTTAAATACTGAAAGTAACGGTTACGTGCCCTTTCTCCAATTTGTTTGCAATGGTTTTTGAGCAAAAGCTCGTGTTAACACTGGTCCAACGACGCCTTGACGAAATTGAAGGAAAATTACCATTGGGCGAGTTACGTCGTCACCCGACACAGCTACGTTGTGCAGACGGAAGCTGAAACCGTGTTATTTTTAATTAATAGCGTTTGCCAATACGGCTTTCATTAGCATAGGCATAGAGCCTTCTTTTAAGTATATGTAGAAAATCAAAAAGATAGTATCAATATCAATATTATAGTTAAGCTGAACGAATCGGTGAGTGGAAAAAGTAGATGATTTTTTTTCTCTTCCGATCAAACAAGAATGTAAGTCGCGTAAGGTAACGTCAATACGCATGTGTACTGTTGTCTATAGTCTACTAGTAACTTCTTGATCCCCTTATAGGAAAAATGGCCCTAATTTTGACACGACATGCAATGCTACCCGCCATGGCTCAGACAAAGGGGTCGAGTTATTATAAACGAACTCGGTTGAGTCGCACCTTTTAATGAAAACCATTTAGAAGTATTGTGTTTTTATTTACTGTGAAGAATATTTATTTAGATTAATTTTGCATAAAAAAGAAGGAAAAAAATAACAAATACAATAATTTAGTAATACATACAATTGAATAAGGTATAAAGTGATTGTTGTGAATAAGAGAAAAACGAAAAAAATTAAAAAATTAAAAAATAGAATATAAAAAAAAATTGAAAATAATTCTCATAAATTATCATGCAAAAAATTTTCTTTTGCTCTGGACTTTTAATTAATTTCATTCCATTATTTGTATATTGCACCGAAATTTCTTAACTCTAGATGAAATTTTTATTTCTCAATTTGTTGAACAATTGATGCGAAAGTGGATTGCTAACTAGTCGACCTCAATACGTTGAAAAGCATTTTTATAATAAAACGAATCAAATAGAAAGAATTTGTATTTAATTGTAACTAAAAAGGAAACTATTTTTATTTCACCGCCATTCACTTTTTGATGTTTAAAGATCAAAAGCAAATAACTCTAAAATGCATTTGCGTATAAAAATTAAATACATATATATATATATATATATATATATATATATTTACGAAAACAAACATAAATGTGTTCGATTTTAATAACATATATAAAAAGAAAGCGAATACATTCGATTAACGGAATCATTTTAAACATTTTATCATATATTGAAATTCTCATCTTCCTCTCTTCATTTGCATATGGGCTTATGGTTTCCCGTGTCCCGTATTAAACTAAACTCAGTCTGCTATTGGTTTTTCTTAATTGAGCTCGCCACGGTATAATATTTTCATTATCGGTATCAACATGATGCTGTTGTTGTTGCTGTTGCTGTTGTGTTTCATTAGGATTGTCAACGCCATGACCATTAGTAGTAATACCATTTTGACCGTAACCTTGTGAATTTTCTTTATTATTATTATTATTATTATTATTATTGTTATTGTTATTGTTATTAGTCATATTGCCGGAGAATATGTCGGCAGCACAAGAAACCATCGAAATATTATCGATGGACATTGCTCGATTTTTCAAACGCCAAGTATCCGCTATTCGATTGTTTTCTTCCACCTTGGGTGTATAAATTGTTGCCCTAAATATCATAATACAATAAAAGTAAATAAAAACTTGTTCAAATTTTATTAGATCATTATAAACTAACTTAAGCTTATTTTCAGTTTCCTCACGACGGGCCAACAAGTCACGTTTCCATTGCGGTATCTGAGATAATCTTCGATTTTCGGCCTCTTTAGCCATACGCTCTTCGAATTCTTTTTTAGCTTTTTCAGCCGCTTTCTTAGCCATCATTTGCCTTTTCCAATCGGGTATGATATTCCCAGCTTGATCTCTTTCCGGTATCTGAAAATATATCTTCGACAATTTATGAAAAGTCCGCTATTGATATGCAAGCGAAATTGTCACTTATTAACTAAACTCACTTGATCGACATAATTGGATGCCGTAAATTGTTTCGTTATTTCGGTATAATGTTCCGAATCGAAACGATTTGCCATTTGCTTTTCAACTTTCATTTTCTTAATTCCCGGTATATCCTTCGAGATTTTAAGTTCAGCTATTAAATCACTTTTCAAATAAGTATCTGTTGTGGAGGATAAGCACTGCATGCTGAGACTTCGTGCTGGCATTTGATACGGTTTTGGTATCTTTTGAGTGTCGGTACGACGCAACTATTCATCGAAAGATAATTCATACTAACAATAAAACTTTTTATTTTATCTAAAAAATGACTCACTTGAACACTATTCAAATCCTGTATAGAAATGGCTGAGAGGGGCTGATGCTGTTTTCGTATAGTTGTGTCTGTATGATGGCTTTGCGTATGGGTGTTTATTGATTTTGAATTATGATGGCGATCGTTATTCTGTATGGTGTTATGATGAGTTAATGGTGTTAAAGGCAATGGAGGAGGTGGCGGTGGCTTGGGCGGTTCAATCGTAGTCGAATGCTGATTAGTCACTTGTATTTGCATATAATCTTCAGTATCTGTCGACCTAAAATGATAAAAATAAACATTCCTTTAGATTCAAATAAGAGAAGAACAAAGTTTCACATTCCTTGCAGAAAATGATTAATGTTTGCCGTTTGGAAAACATGTTCGAATTTTTGCAGTATCATTAAAGTACAGGTACAGAGTTATAGAAAGATTTTGTGGCATCATTCATTCTATGGCAGATGATATGACATTTTCATTTCATGATTGAAGATGAATAAATTTCTGAATAACTTTAGTTACCAGTTTGAAGATCTGTTCAAAATTGAGCGTCTATCTATTAATCAACTTGGACCATTTCTGCTACTGAAAGAACCTAAGTAAGTTCTTCAAGTTTTTTGCCGCAGCTTATAAACTTTCGAATAAAAAATATTTTTTAATATTTTCACATGTTTATACCTTACATTGTTTAAGATAAGCTTGCCCTTCATTACATCTATAATTGCAATGCAATTAGACTGAATTAGATCCTACGCTCTTTGCAATAAAAGTTTATGAAGGTTATGTGGATGTACATAAAGCTTAGAATTTTTGGAGGGAGACCAACCTCTTAACCTCGTACCAATGGCTTTAGATTTATTATATAAATCGATTTAAGCCTCTCTGTTCTCTGCTCTATTCGAAGTCTGTATATATATATATATATATCATATATATCATATATAGTATATATATTCTATATCTATATATATATATATCTATATATATATTTTTTTTTTTCTGCTCATTCTCTGTAAATAAATAAGATAGTGACTTTTTACGGTTCTTTTAAGCTGTTTTGTGAGCATCAAATTGATTTTTAAATTGGATGTAGAGATCCAGAGCCTAAGCGTGCTCAGTTCCATCTTTTTATCTCAACCTCTATGACCATGAATTTCTCGTCAACAGAGGATGGAGTCTTTTATTTGCATTTCATATATTATAACAAAGCCATAACACCGCCCTTCTAAATCGGCGGTTTCTCTTCACCTTACGACCTCGACAATGTCGAAATAATGAATGTCGATTTTGTGAAGTATTGAGGTGGCCAGAGAAGTTCCTAGTATGAGTTGGTGCCTGTTGCATGCTGTATTAATATCTGCTTCTTATACATTTAAATCGAAGGGGGTATTAGCTGGATGGCGTCCAGGAAGCATGGACAATCCAAAAGCAAGAGTATGGATAATATATGACAAGCGTAAAGCCGATAACTCTAAAGCACTATGGATCAAAACTAGGGAATCCACGGAGGTCATATTATCAGCTCAGTCAATGTCACTTGTACCCAGGCATAGGGATAGAAATAGAACTGGCTGCATTGATAAAACACGGACAAAAGAAACATACGCTAAGTTAGCAACTTTCGGAGGAAAGCTAGCACCTTTTGGTATTTCTGTAGGGGGAAACGGAGTATATATATACATATATTTTTTGAATAATATTGCAAAAATTGTCTAGTCATGAATGACGCCATACGTATGATATGCATGAACCTGATTAAACATCAAACGTGATGGTGGACAACTGTGCGATATACCTCAGTAGAAACAGTGTATACAAATGCTTAGGTTTGAACCTTGGAGGGAAACTTAAGTGGAAGTTGGTTCGGTGACGTGTGAAGCCTGACCGCTTGGGTACTTGCGATTATTCCGGTAATCCCCAAATGCGGAGGCATTAAATAGTTAAAGGTGTACGATAGGCTTCGCCTTGTCCTAAAGGAAAGTTGCTATACGTACCTAACAGGATGCTTGCGTTACAAAAGCAATGACAATATTAATGTATGGACGCCTTTGGATAATGTGTATAAAACCTAAAGCCAACTACTGTTAGGAACATGTAAGTAGTTTAATTGTACGTATTCGCAATACCACATCGTCAACATTGGTAATAAATTTCTTTTATGCGTTTCCATGTGGCTGGTTTTTTGGTTCGCTTCTCACTCGGCTGGTAAACTAGTGTGCATGTTTATGAGTCTGCATTAACTGTTACTTTAGCTAAACTACCTTGTTTATTAAAGGCGTTGAAATAAATGCCTTAAGTGCGGGTATTCGCATTAGCTAATTAATTGAGACCACGTTTATCTCTGGATCTCATTTTGAAAGCAAAAGTAAAAGTGTTTTCATAGTTTTTGTGAACATGTACAGATGCAGAAACCATTTAAGATTAGACCATTTCATTGAAGGTGAAAACATTGATAATGACTTCTATTCCGAAATTATGTTACATACGCTTTTACTTCAAAGACGAGAACTTGCTTTCTAAAAATGATCAAGAGAGGTAGTAAAAGCAAGAAATTTCGAATTACTCTCTCCTAAGCTAACTTTATATCATAAGTTATACAAAATTCATCGCCTTTTGAACTTTTTTTTTGTTTTTCAAATTTGATACAAGCTAAGGAAATAGTAATTTTTTGACAGCAGGGGTGGGTTCCTTTCCAATAATGAGAAGATTATGGTAGATCATTTTCTCCCTAAATTGGTTCTAACTAGTGAAACTTTGCCCGTATGCTGTTTATCTCATCGTCTGACTTCATTAAAACTAATTACAAGTCTCTCATTTATGTAAGTACGAGTCTGCGTCCAATTTGGTATTCGGAAGTTGAACTCTGGGAACGTGAAGCAACGCGAACTTCACGTAGTATATGGTCGGATATCCTAGAGTTAAGGCTTCACGGCAGATACACAGAAATATTTATCGGGATCTAAGAATCACATTCAAGTCTTGCGTTTATATAAATGTGATTTCGAATTGGTATTCACAGATCAAGCCCGCGGTAGGTGAGCACGCTTGAATTAAGTTTTCACCCATGTACCATGAAGTACATGTTAAGATCTGTCTGCGAAACATTTTAGATTATGCCATACACATTAGTGGATTGCTTGCATCTATATAATTAGTCGTTGCAGAAAGAGCGTTTCGATTCATATCTTCAAAGCTGGCGCATTATGGGCCCCGAGAATAAATGTACGCTTCGGAAAGAGAATGCATTTTGCACTTTGATGTAAAAATTAGTATTTGTGCACAGATGGATGTTCAAAATGTTCTCTTTTCCTTGTAGGAAATACATAAGTGATGGAAGAGCAAGAGAGCGACATCTGCACCGCCAAGGATCCGAAGATTTATCACCAAACGGCATTGAAGAAGAAGAAAAAGCGCGACCATTCTATGCCGCGTAGTTTAATTCAAAAACAAATTTTCGTATGATTGACGATTTATTTTTGGATATCTGTTGAAATATCCAGGTTTATGAAAATTCGACTATTTGCGACGGTGACACACCCTTTTCAAAGTGAAGAAAATGTTCTCAGTCTTTGATAATTGGGCGTAGCAAAGTTTTCCCGCTGTGTGGGTAAAGTGTGTTGAAAGTAAGAAATCGGATACATTTTTAAGTATCGCGGTTGGGAAATGTTTGCTTAGTTCCAAAGGATGTTTCGGTAAACCGCGTGTCATTATTTTATCATCGGATATCGAAGAAATTTTGTAGCGACGAAGTTCTATGGCTGCAAAAAAGTGCACAAATAGTCAGTTGACGAAACGCCGTATATGGGAAACAACACAATCGACATTTTCACGAATTTGATCCCGAAAGGTTCGATACTTTTAAGATAAGCGAAACCACTTTATTCGGCAAAATTTTGTGAAATTTCCCTTTGATTTAATCAAATTTGAAAAGGTAAAAAGTTAACAGAGAAAAATTCGATTTTCTCCCATCAAATAAAATGAGTTAAGAAACATATCAAAATATTGAATGCGACTATTCATTCGATTGATTGTGTTTAGCTGCAAAATGATTGCTTAAATTCTAGTCCTGGAATTGAATTTTCACTGTTACGGCACTTTTCCAGTTCTGAATTTCGTTTACACTTTGAATATTTGATTGCATTTAGCGAGTATTACTAAGCATTAATATCTCTGGTGCTAGAATTTAATACTTGTTAATTGTTGGCTTTTATCGATAGCATACAAAAAATGATTAAACAAAAGTTCAACGATTTCTTATGCTTAGCATTTACTTTAGTAGTTCACTATGTTCACGTTTCAACATTAATAAATGTAATCCGAACTGATTTTCATGAAAAAGATTTCGGATTTATTGCAAGAGAAAATATTCCATTTTATGCTCAAGAACGCAAGTGTACCTCTGCCAGGTGCGAGGTTTACGATGCTGTAGTATCATTGCAATGCAACGTTCAATTGAAACTGAATTCAAGTTTGATCGTATTCGAGATAATTAAGACAATTTGGTCATCTGCAAAGATCCGTTAAGTGTTAACGTAACGAACGCTATTGTAAATATGTTGTGATACAAATTAAATGTTTGCATTTTTTGGCAATTGTTCGCGGCGAACAACTGTGGCGAGACTAATGGTAATTCACACAAGAGAGTCACGCACTTGAAATATTTAGAAGGCTTTTTTATTTATTTTTTTTTTGTTTTTTCGGATTAACGCAAATGACTGGTAATACGCTGGCTTCGCTGTATTTAGTAAATTAATGAAAAAAAAAAAAAAGAAATAAGCTTTACTTACCTCGCCGATGAGGGACACGAACGCTTATCACTGATGCTTTTCAAGTATTCCGATGGCTTTATAAGATGAGTAACGCCATCCTGTGAGTTATTTGGAAAACTGGGCGGAACAAAGGGTAAGACCAACTGTTTGTTTACTAAATTTGGTCCGCCAGGTCGTCCGGTCACACTATGTCCGTAATGGGTCAATTCGTAATGATCTTCAACCGATGAACTGTATATTTGATGCTGCTGATGCTGTTGCTGTTTAAGCTGCTGATAGTGATGCGAATGATGTGCGGTGTATGCTTGGTGATTGCCGTTGCCAATGTTAATGCCACCACCACTATTGCCTGTGCCGTTGTGCTGCAATTGCTGGTAATGGTTTGGATTTCTACCATAGCTACCGTTCTGAATGCAATGTTGTTGTTGTTGTTGCTGTTGTTGTTGTTGTTGCTGTTCATATTGATGATTTCTATTGTAGTTGTTGCTAATATTATTGTTATTACTAACGTTGTTATTATTGCTGTTGCTATTGTTATTGTTGTTATTGTTGTTATGATGATGATTATTGTTAATTTCACCATTACTGTTGGCTCCATTTACCGCTGCAGTTGCCGCAGCAGATGATTGCTGTTGCACTCCTGTACCACCATTAAGCAATTTGGCTTTCTTGTTCGCTGAAATTGAACAAATTTATTTATTAGATGCACACTGCGTTGCTAAAATGTTTACGTTACATTCACTCACTCACTATACGCTATGTCTTAAGCGAATCTATAATATGTGTATCAACAATTATATTTATGTGTGCAACGATACAATTATTTATATATGCATATATATATATATTATATATATGCATATTTTTTTTTTTCTTTCTTTCTATATTTCTTTATACAAATAATTGTGTATACCTGTGCGCACTTATGGCTTGAAGATGATTCAGATTGGTTATGCCTACTTAAGCAGTAGAGTTGATTTAAGTAGAAATATATTTAGTAACAAAAAAATAAACCAGACTTATAGCTAAAGTATATGAGATACATATTTGTTTTAACACCATATTCAGTTTAAAACTGTTTACTCGTATATATGTGCGTAAACTTGTATTACTTTATACGAGCATAAGTTGTTCTCTTATTTTTATTATTTAAGTTATGTCTGCAGACAGTTTGTTATACTCTTGTTGGAATGTAGCAAAAGTGTGCGATATTTTTGAATGTGCGTTTGCTTGTGTGTGTGTGTGTGTGTGTGTATATATATATATATATATGTGTGTATATATGTGTGTGTGCGTATTGCATTGTGCATTAGACCATTTTCGAAATAATTACGTATGGCTACATACGTAGATTTAGCTGTTAAATATTGATTTGAGCCAATTAAAATTTGATACTCTTTTTATGCCTACACAAAAGGATTGATTCACTTTTGCATCTGTCATAAGGCTTGTAAGCATTTATAAGCTTGAGAGGCGTTGTATGTTTATGTTTACCTTTATTCGTCTATATTCGCGATAAGAATCATTTTTCGATCGATTTAATCGCCGTCTGAATCCGTCTGATGTCTGTCGTACATATTTTTATGTTCAATTTTTATATCGCAATTTTCGATTTATTTTAATAATATTCCTCACAACAATATGTTCCGGCTCAAGAGCATTTATTCCTATTAGAAATGGTTTAAGATCTGACTAACATAATATTTTGAGCAAATCAGTGTATGCGAAACAAAAGCTTTTTTTTTCCAAATTCATTTTCCGAAACAGCAACAAGTTTTTATATCATTTATTAGTAAGAATGTTGCTTTTATTTTGCTTCCGTTTTCCAATTTCTACACACAACATAACATAAAATATATATGAAATATACAACTTACATATAACACTATATACATGCATTCTTTTTGGTTTACTTGATATGTTCATGGTTCTTAACATGATGGGATCCATTGTAACTGTTCTTGTAGTTGATGGCAATAGATTTCTTTTCTCTTCAGATGCAAAAACAAAAAAAAAGTGTTTGTGTATAAACAATTCTAAGCATCTTAATGAGTATACTTCAATTTCGAATGAAATGTATTTAAAACATGTCCAAGTATAATTGTAATAATTAATAAAGAAAAATGTTTAACAAAATAAATATATTAATGTTACTTGGGTATCTACGTATGTGTGTAAATAAATAGTGTCAAGAGAGTTCCCTACTCGTGGGAACAAATGGCTTGTTTATGTGTTCATTTTCACTTCTTATATATTTTGCGCGTTCTTTTCTATCCCATCTAGCGAATTGATGGTTAATGAGCCAGCACTTGCTCTTGCGGGTATGAGTGAGGATTATAATTGCAGTCTAATCGCCTAGTCAGTGGATAATTCATTGTAAAACGCAGCAGTTTTTCTTTTTGCTTTTCTTTCTGTCTATGATCACATGACCAGCAGATATTGGCTCAGGTATTAATTGATGAGAGATTTGAGCTAAAGAGATCGTATCATTATTATCTACTGATTTGACTGATTCGAATTCGTCTAATGTAACTGTTTACGTCATATATGTAATATCACTTTGTGCCGATTGAGTTTACTATGCATTTGTTTTGCCAACATCCTCTAAGTTGCCTTTATCATCACTAGTTTTGTAGGGATAATAAGTTTTCCACCACTAATCATCTCAACAATTTCGTCAGCTTCTTGACAAAACTCGCCGTCAGGTCGAAAGGAATTATGGCAACCACAGTCGGTGTTTTGCCGTCGATCGTAGCCAGGCATCGGCTTCGTTATAGTGTCCTCAAAATTACGATTACAATTCCTTAACGAGTTATATACAGCATTTCCACCTCTTTTGAAATATTTGGGAGCGTAAATATATTGCGGTTTGTTGCTTTGGTATGTTGATACACGCACTACACGCACGTTCTGATTCCCCTCGAACTTCACTACTACAATAAGCAAGTGTCTTTGTGGTCGCTGTCACAACCACATACCAAAATTTCAAAACCCATCGTTTCAACCATGGAACCAGGCTAACAGTTTGTGGCCCCAATTTAGTACGTTATGGTTTCTTTGTTATCTATCGTCTGACAAGGATTATGAATGTGTGAAGGAGCCGTGACATTTATCATTTAAGGAGTACTAGCAGCGTGGCACAAACAAGTCTTATCGTTGTCCATTTTGCTAACGTTCATGTTGTCATTAATGTGTGATGTCATCGCCATCATAATTTATTTTTTATTATGTTTGTCATAATGTTTGGGACACACGAAAGGAAGTATTAGAGGCCCTACAAACAATATACAGATTCTTGAGCAGCATGAAATTCAGAATTGATTAAACCACGTCTGTCTGTGCGTTCTTGTGATGTGTGTTGTTGGCACTCGCTTAGTCGACTTCAAATGTGATAGAAACATTGGAAGTTTTTGTACGTAGGCTAGTATTGAAAATGGGTCAAATTGGTAAGAGCACAAGCCCGCAGTAAAGCGTACGCGTGAACGCAACTCTCTTTTTCTAAACAAAAATTTATAGATTTTTGCTCATTACGCACAACTTATAAAAGATAGATGGCTGAAATTTTCCACCTTTACTTTACAAGAAACTCTACTATATATTTGCTAAATGAAAAAAATCGGCCATGCCCACGCAAAGTTACAAGTGATTAAATTCTCTTTTTTTTTTGCACTTTTTTGGGGACTTATGCTTATTAATCATAACATAAACAGGGTAGAATGTTCAAAACTGATTATTACATTCCTCAAGTGAAGATGTATTGTCTGCATAAAATTGCATTAAGTCTAAATTAAATATAGGGGACACGATGACCTGGTGGATTCATTTTTTGTTGGTAATACCAGCGATATGGGTATCAAATGAAAAGACTCGGAGAGTAGAAGGCGACAAGGTAAGTTATGTTAATTCTAAATTAATTGTGGCGGATGTCACGACATGAAGTATACATTTTTTCCTCAAAATACCGTGCATATGGGTTTCAAATAAAAGGACTTGGAGTGCGTTAATTTTAGATATAATAATTTTAGATAGGTTTAGATATTTATATATGGTGAACGTCACGACATAGTTGATTAATTTTTCTTCAATATAACTTTTAATGCAGTAAAAAGTGAATAATAAATTTTATCCCATTCTATTTTTTACATCAATAAAAAAAAGATATGAAGTATGGTATGCGAAATTCGATCACAGCCAAGTATAACTTTCTTGCTTATTAACTGTCGAAATTAGATTTTGATACCTTCAATACGCATTAAAATGCATTATACGTTTATTTATTTATTTTTTTTTTTTTTCAAATAAAGCAACTTAAGTAAGTGATAGGTTTCGAAAAATTCGAGCCGAATTTACTATTATTCGCGTTACTATATGCAACATGTATAAGTGTTCATAAACTGTATGTAACAAGAGGGCACACACACGTTTTGTTTCATACCTTCTCATAATGAAAATGCGGGTTGGTAACTTAATTACTCATGTAATACATGTTGCAGCTGAAGCTATTGCATATTGCATTAACGTCTTCATCTACATCATCTTATTACGAGCGGCATGTTTCCTAAATGTTTTTCAATTACATGTTCCTTTGCCTAGGTCGTGAACTAACAAGATTTTCTGTCGCTAGTAAGTTTATTCCTAATTGGAATTATTGTAATCTACACTACCAGTGGTGTAGGGTATATTAAGTTTGCGTGCGTAAAATTTTGCATCCCCCAGAAGAACTTAAAGCACGCGGTTTTATTCTACAACCCCAGCACTTACTACACAAAAAGTCATTCTAAGTCGATTTAGCAATGTTCGTTCGTCTACCCTCCCCTCTTTTGCCGCCCATGCGATTGTCACAGGGGTCTTTTGACTGAAGGCCAAACACTCTCGAAAATAAATTGATTGGCATCGTTACAAGGCCCAAATTTGCGATTCCTACTATTGCTTGAATCGGAAACTCAAAGTTGAGAATTTTTTGCAAGCTATAAGATCATTTTTTTCAAGTACTTCTTATATAAGCTTTCGATCGCGTCAGAAACATATATTTTTATAAAGCAGGAAACTTGAATGTTTAGCATTTTATGATCGAAATTGGTCCAAAAAAGCGATTTGACAAATAAATTTACTGCGTCAGCTTTGAATAATGCAAGTCTACTTTTCGGATCCTCTTTTATGTAAGGGTTCGTAGGAGAAGTAAACCTTTATATAGTAACAATATCCAATTTTTCTTATTTTATGAAGAAGGCCTTATCTGGAGTCTTATTTGTTGAAGAAAAACTCGGACTTTAGATCATATCCACCTCAATTTCAAATTTGACTCGTTCATAAGAGTTCCCGCGAAAGCTAAATCTTTACCTGATTACAAACTTATAATTTTTGACAAAACAATCTATAAAAGCTTTTATAATTTTTGAATACGAAAAGAAGAAGATCTTATAATGAATTTTAAAGAAAAATACATTGACTCTTACTTTGATCCCCATGTTCCCTTTTTTCCTAGAAAAAATAAAGTCATCAATAACAAATTTACTCGATTTAGTTCAATTTAGCAGTTTGTTGCAATATTCATTGTAGCTTCATAAACTGCACGTGAAAGTTAAATAAAAAAAGTTTTCATGAAAAAAAGAATTTTCAGAAAACTTGAATTTTAACATTAATTCGTTAGTTTGGGTAAGAATATTGCGCTATCCGTTTGCTGCGCATTATACGTGAGGGGCTAGCGACAACAAGAAGAAAACTAAATAACAATTTTCAGCAAAATGATTCGATTGCTTGCAGAGCTCTCTGATTATGATTAACGGCGTGATAAAAAATAAATCACAATTGCTTACACTTTACAGACTTTCTATTTAAGCAAAACAATTGTTATTGAAAATGACCTTACTTTCGCGGAAGAAGAGACCCATCATTTGAAAATGATAGTGACGACAATTAAAGTCTTATTTAAGCTAAAAAGTTAAGTGTAAATCATTTGAATTGCTATTATAATATTTTTAATGAATACACTGATGGTATATACCCTACACCACTTGTAATGCAAGGGCATACTAAGTTGATGCGAATGTATGTAATGTTCAGAAGGTGAAGATGCTTAAGATGGACCCGCCTTTCAGAATAACTTTTAGAACAACTTTCTGAATCGATCTAAACTTATATATCCGTCTGCCTGTCTCCCCATCTCCCCGTCTCCCCGTCTCTTAGTTTGTCGGTCTTGTTGTCTGTTCTGTTCAACATACCGATTCCAATTTTTGAGATATTTTAAACAAATTTAGTAGACTGACGTGTTTTCGCCCAAGAATGGACGCTTTGGAAAATGGTTCGGATCGGATTACTTTTTCGACCACTTCTCATATAAAGCCTCTTTTTGAAATGTTGTTATGTAAATAATTACAAGGTGGTGCAGGGTCCTTTTACTTGTGCTCGTGTTTTTTTAAGTGTGTTGCACACAGTTTGCGAGACAAGAATTTTAATTTTCGATTTGCGCGATTTTATGAGCAATCGTATCAAGCGAGGAATGGATGTGGGTGGAATATATTCACCAACGCCTCTAAAAATATATTTGTACACATCGCTAGGTGACAGACTTCTTTGCTACGTATGTCAAATATCCTGTAAAATGATTATGACGTGATCTTCCAGCATATATATACATATATCATTTATTATACCCGACGCCGAAACACAGAATTTTTTCATTTAGTTATTCCGTTTACGTAAAATGCTCAAGATTATGGAATAACGTCTTTATGTAATCCCCGGTTTGGTTTATTAACACCGTTCATCCGTTCAACTCACGACAAATTGAATACACATCTGCCATCTATCCTTGTCTTCAAGTTCAAACATGTAAATAGAAAGTCTTGTGTAGCATATAATAGAGCAAAAAGAGGACTTTAATACAACCATTTAAGGAGGCAACCATGCAAGAATTCAATGCAAACACTAGTCTCGTATGAGACATGATTGTATGATTGCATACATAAATAACTTTTATATATTTATTTAATTTTTTTTTACATATTTACTTCAGGTATATCAAAGAATTTATATACCAAACCAAAAATCTCCATTTAATAATTGAAAGCAACTATTTTTTCTATTTTTCTAGTAACGTATCGAAGAGCCACTGTCAGATATAAAATTCAAGTTTTTTTTTTTTTTTTAATATCTCTTAAAAACTGATTAGTGTGTTCCGATATATTTTGTAAAGGAATTCGTGGCTTTACTAGTTTTGCAAGTTGCAGGCACAGTAATGTTTTTAAAATAAGTTTAAAACACAGAATTTTGCAATGAATGTCAGTCGATTTAGTGCACATGAGATTTTACTATTATTATACATGATATTTGATGGCACTTACTGCGTAAATGGAAAAATTGAAATTGAGCCAAACGCAAAGTAAAATAACCCTTACGGGCGCACTTTTTTTGTCCTGACATTTGAGCTTAGGCGGGTGGCTTTTTTTGCAAATTCAAAATTCGATTAAAACTTTCACTTAAAATGAGAACGGAACGGTTACAGTTATAGTAATAGCAAAACCGGAAATTTGATTACGAAATCAATTAAACTATTTGAAATGTTAATAATAATGATAATGACAATGATGAGTTCGCGTTTGTAAAAGTGGATAATGCAATAAGTAGCACTTAGGCAAGCGACGAGCAGACAAGCGTAGCAACGGTAAGAAAGTGTCTGTCAACATCTAGGTGCATAATGCCACTGACACTGCCGCCTAAGTCAACCTAAGTCAGGAGTGTCTTTTCAGCTCTCGAAACGACCAATTCAACTACAATTCATGTCACAAACATGGAATTCACATGTTTCATACAGCGACATCACATCAATGCGTGTGAATGTAGCACTGCACTTAACTTATTGGTTGGTGTTGGTTGAAGTTTTGGTTTAAAAAATTAATTTAAAAAAAAAAAAAAAAAAAAAAAAAAAAATTTTTTGTTTTTTTTTTTTTTATAAAAAAAAAAATTAATAAAAAAAAAAAAAAAAAAAAAAAAAAAAACTCTGTATGTATGTATGTATTGAAATAAAACTATGCTTGCAAATTGATTCCATATCAAGAAACATCTACAGATGAATGCATAGAGTAGATGTTCAATAGAAATGTGCACTTACAGCGTTAGCGTAAGTAATTGCAAACTATATATATATATATATATATATACATGTTATAATGGTGTATGTATAAATCCCAGGCTATATACCTATATGCATAGGCATTTACATACATTCACTTTCGTTTGCAGTAATACCGGATGTCAACATCTCCCACTTTTTACGTTTGTAACGTTTTATTGTTTGTTAAGCATTTCTGCTTTCAGTAGATATTGTGTCTCTTTTTTTTTTTTTTTTTCTTTCTTTCTTTCTTTCATTTCTCTCTTTCTCTCTTTCTTTCTTTCTTTCTTTCTTTTCTGCTTTCTTAATTTTCCATAAACTCGTTATTAGCAACCTATACACACAAGCATGCCATACTATGCCATGCATGCATGCAAACCTGAATGTCATATCAATTGTGTGCTTTTGAAAGCTATTGTTACCAACAACAACAGTTGACTCTAGCTCTAGCTAGTTGACTATTCGTATTATTATCGATCATTAGTAAGCAGTAAATACAAATTGTACGGTGTGCGTATGTAAGAAAAATGACAAAAAAAACCAAAGCTCCTTAATTTATTATCAGTTATATATATATATATATATATATATATATATATATATGAGTTTTACTTGACTTTACGGCGATTGCAATTTAAAACTTTTTTCTTTTTATGAAAATATTTATCGCCCAATTCGGTACCATCTGAACCTGTATTGTATTGTATTGTATTGCATTGTATTGTATTATGTGTGTATGGATGCATGCTTGCTTGTCGTAATGTTAGAAAGCGATCCAACCTGTATTAGTAAATAACTGAATTTTGATCTTAAATTGGTTTCAATTTCTTTTAATCAATAGGATGAAACGGTATATTTCCACGATGCATAAAACCATTACACGAACAAGTTCGTATATTTAAAAGTAAAGGAGAGTTACCTTAGGTAAAAGCTTTAAAGAAGAAAAATAATAACAAAATAAAGAAGTGCAAGATACGTTGTTTATGTAAAGAAAACGTAAAACAATTACATAATCATTTAATGAATTTTCCTTGAAATCAATTTTTATGAGAAAAACCAGAAACCCGCGCTGTCTTGCTTTTTTCTATTTTTTTCATTATAAAGCCTTTTATGTTTTCTTTCTTCTTATTTGGTTTTTTGGCATTTGGATTTTTTGTTTTTTTTTGTTTTTTCTTTGTTTTTTTTTAATTCAGGGTCAGCAAATATGCCTGAGTACGTATTAAATGATGTGAAAAAAAATGTCGTCATCTAAACCAAGAAAATAGTTTTAAGGTTTAATTAATTTTACAAGCAAATCGAAAAGTGTTCGCTCCTTTTAAAGTATTTTCTTGAATTACATACAAAATGCAAAACTCATTAATGATAAACGCTGCACCGAATCGATTGATTGATTAAGTTGGAAAACGTTTTAGTTTGAGGTGTGGCATACAAGCTTAAAAAAAAACTAAGTCTTAAAGACTGTTTAGTATGAATGTACTGTTTATTATATTTTATATTATATTTAATTATAATACGTCATATTAAAAAAAAAAAAGTGATGCAAGTTAATCCATTAGTTCTCGCCATGCGAATTCCGTGTCGAAAGGATAATTTATCGTTCAAGCCTATCGACTGAAAGACCCAATTTTGGGTATTATCATCAATGCGATAGCTCTGCTTATTCAAAACATCTCTCGCCGATTTCAAAATCGATAATCAGAAGGAACGACATCAGTTTATTTCCGTACCATCTCATTACTTTTGCCTCTTAAAGAACTTTTGCAACATTGCGATGAACATTACGCTATGAGTTTTAAAAAATCATTTAGAACAAATGAGTTTTTAAAAATAAAAAAACTTAAAACGTGATTGTTGTGCAGGGCCGTGTATTAATTGCCGTCACTTACCGTCACTTTGTCTAATTTCATTCACCAATTAGGAATTAAATCAATATTAAGAATTATATTACATTAGGCAAAATAAAAATTTTGCATTCCCCTCTAACATTTTTCAATTTATCCGAAACTTACTGTACTTAACTTCGGGTTTCTGAATGGTTCGTGAGAACTCTTATAAGGCAGAGTGTACCACAATAGATCGACTTGGTCGAAATTTATAATAAGAAATTTAAAAAAAATTAAAAAAACAGGTTGACATTCTATAATCTCGGGTGAGACGGTGTGTCAGTAAAATAAGATCATGGGGCGCACGTGAAAATTTTTATCATTGCATCTATGGTATCAGCAAAAAATAAGAAAGTAGAAGTGATTTTAGTTTATATCGTATTGTAAAACGTTGGCAGAGTTAGATCACTTTCAATGCCAACTGCCTGCAAGATATTGCTTTGTATGGCTTGATGAAACCCCATCCTTCGGTAATGGTGTGCAAAAAAAAAGTTTTGCCTTATTTGATACGATCTAATCAACAAGTTTCGACCTTGGACCAAAACTTTCGTCTGCACACATAATTCTATCAAAATGTTGAAAGCAAAAGTACGCAGACGGGCATCAGACGAGCAGAAGTTGATATAGGCAAGAAAACGATCATTGACAAAATGTGGGTTCAACTCAAGTAGTCCCAGATATTACACATATTGAAATTATACCAAAAATGGTTTTATAATTTTTTGCTTAATATAGGTGTAACGCGCCCACTTGCATTCTTAAACAGCGGTCATCAATTAAAGTGTATGCAGAATTTGAGCGTTGTAGCACGATTTTTGTGATCATCAGTATTGTAGCGATAGACGGAGGGACGGACGGGCGGACGGACAAATGTAACTGCTGTCAAAGAATGTTATAACGTGAAGTCTTTTGCCCGAATTACGAAGCACAGCTTAGAAACTGGATTCGTCCGACCGCGTTTTGACCACAAAAAGTATGTTTTTACACGAAAGAGTGAACAATCCTACTTCACTACGTGACTAAAGACATTGGTATGAAATTTGACGCAAAATCTACTGACGGTCAGAAAGTAGTGAATGAAGAGAAAACAATAGGGAAGTGGAGGCCGTAGGGTGTTATGCCTTTACCGACCAAGCATTCTCAAGAGCCAATAGGCGCGACCAAAGTAAATTTTATCGAATGTGAAATTTGAATCCGCGGGCACTGACTTGGTAATCGGGATTTTTATCTTCTCGCCTATTCAAGCGGACGAAAGAAAAAAAACGTACACGAGATTTGCTTCGGAATACGCAACAGAGACCTTATAAAGTCTACATGTTTTTGATTAGAAAAAGGCTCTGTGTTGATTTATGGAGCGTTTATCTGGGATCGATCGTGATCGCAACTTTGCTCTAAATACTGCAGGATTTCCTTTAAATATTTTGCAGGACTGTACAAAAAATAAAAATAGTTGTCTGTTCGTTAAATAATACGCCCACAAATATTGAAATATTTGCAAATTTTTCGATACATGTTTTCCAAAGATTCGACCCAACGCGGATAAAGTTTTCATTCTCTTTCCCATTCTGTTTTTTTTTTCTTTTTCTTCTTTGTTTTAGTTATTAAACTTTATTTGGATTATTTCGCTCTCGCTTCGACAAACATGCGGCATTTAAATGGAAAAGCCTTACTAAGTCTTGATGATGATATCAATGTATTGTGATAGAGATGGAGACGCAATCTGCCGCCCAAAGAGGTAAAGAAAGAAACCTCTACAAATTTGGAATAGAAATCAAGATTCTTATGTATTCACCATGAATTTGTGAAATATGTATATGTCTGTAGTAACCGATCAAAAAAGTTTACATTGTTCACACTTTTTTCTTTTACTTTTGCGTCTTTTCAACTTTTCCATCACCTTTTTTTATGCCCTCAATTCTGCTTTTCCCCTATTATTCGTCAATGGAAAAAAAACCTTATAAACCGTCTTACATGTAAATCTTTTTCCCAAAAATATTTCAACATTCAACAGCACATGCCGTTATATATTATATTATATTTCTTATTGGCATAGACAACGATAAATAACTTTCTTACGTGACATGAAATTTCATATAACATTCGCTATCGTTTCACTCTCTAATGTTACAATAAACTATTTATTTCTCACAAAAATATGCATAAATTTTTGTCTTTTTTTATTTCTTTTTCTTCTTCTTCTTCTTCTTCTTGTTTGTTTATTCGCTCATATAAGTAAGCTACAGTGTGCTACGTTTTGTAGATAGAAGTGTTAATAAAACGAGATAATCTTACCCTTGTAATTTACTTATTCCAACAACTTGCAACAAGTTACGCTTACACAAATATTGTTTCTTGTATTTTTTTTTTTTTTTATTTTTATTTATCATTTAACCAAACGGATCGATCGACTTTCGTCATATGGAAGTCACTATGTATAGGAACTAGGAAGTGTTCATGAATATTCGGAGTAAACACCAATTAATAGTGTTTGCACCTGTTTTGCTTAGACTCGAAATTTAATTATGGTACATTTGCTGACACATCTCATGCTGACACATAATTTTGTGAAAGTACTTGTAACGTTATTGTGGCAATATTATAAATTTCCGCCTTTACAATTAAATAGCACACCTACTTACACAATCACACAAGCAACAAGTAAGAAAGTTAAATAGGACTTCAGGTGAATACCCAGCGGATACACAGCATTTCTCAAATGAATATATAGAGCTCTCATCGGCAAGCTTTACTCTTTTTGATGATCAAAATCTAATATTTTGTTAGCATATGCATATGCAGTTTCACGGAAATGCTGTTGTAAAAGGATAATGTCATTTCGCCTTCCTTAGACCGTCTTAGACAGTATCCACAAAGTAGTTGATTCAAATTTTCTAAATATTTCATGGCATCACCACATTAACACGTTGCTACGAAAGTTAGAATGTAACTACATCAGAAGTCCGGTCTTCAAACCCTTTGCTTGCCCTGGTTACGGTAACTGACATATTACTTCAAGACCCAAATTCGTAGTAATTAATGATTAATTTTAGTCAAAAGATTTGCTATGATAGATGTGCTTTTGTTAATTGCCAAACATCGGAAAAAGTAGCAAACCTTTCGGGGCAACATTCTGTAAAGGAAGGACAATCTTTTTTTTTTTTGCCCTTTTGTCACTTGAAAATATTTTCTCGTTTACAATTTGTTCGATTACTTTGCGTAGTCTTCCATAATTTTATTGATGTTTACAAGCTAAGTGCATCGGCTTTCAAAATTTCCGACTTATCCCAGTGAAGAATATTTATTTGAACGTTCAGCTTCCTACAACTTTTGTAAGCATGTTATTCTAACGATAGGGCCTAGATGTTTTTTTTGTTTTTTTCATTTATTTTGAGGGACCGAAATTTGTTTTAAATTTCACCTCGATGTCTCATGCAGTTAAAAGGATACGATTACTGACTTTTGTCTTTTTATACCCACCACTGAAGGATGAGCGGTATATTCATTTTGTCAAAATGCTTGCAAGGTCCAGAAGGAAGCTGCAGAGACCCCACCAATTATATATATACTCTTGCTCAGCATCAGATTCTAAATCGATTTAAGCAAGTCCGTCTGCGTAATGTCTGTTGTACACATTCGTCTGGTCGCAAAAAACGAAGCTTTCGGCCATAAATTTGGCAGAAACAGTGCAAGTTCTTGTATGCCGGTCGGTATTGAAAACGGGCCAAATTGCTCGAAGGACACCACATCCACAATATCATGTCGATTGAGAACACGTCCGTTTTTAAAAGAAATAAAAGATTGATTTTTTGCTCATTACTCATAAACTACAGCAGATAATTCTACAAAAATTTGAACGTACATTTTATGTGCGATAGCACTCACATAAAAATGGGGAAAATTGATCACGTCTAGCCAATATTATAGTATCTCAAATAATTTTTTGTTCAATACCTTTATAAGACGCAGAAACAAGCTTTAAAAACACCAGAAAGTGAATAAATCCTTGGCCGGTTTCACATTTGAAACGCACTTAAACATATCCGTCTGTTCGTCTGTCCATCTGTCCGGCTGTGCAATTATGTAGTATCTATCGTAAATCTTCTCTCGGTCGCCAAAATGGAGATATCGCCTACAAATTTGCAAAAGAGTTTGAAAGTGACGCAAATTTTTCAAAGGACACGGCTACACGGCCCACACGCTTATGCGACAAAATCTTTTATTATGGAAATGAAAAAAATCAAACTCGCACATTCCAAATTATTAATCGTGGCCTTTACTTTTTTTTTTTTTGCCTTTTTTAGGATGACGATGACGGGTATAAAAGGTTCGACCACGACCGAACATAATTTTCTTACAGGTTTCGATTCAGTTCTTCAAACGAGGTAGTATGACGTCGCAAAAATTATTAGTTGAATTCTAAATATAACCAAAAGTCGTGCGGGGCTAAATTAAGAGAATAGGATGGTTGGGAAACGATGTGAATTGAATGCCTATCAACGTAGTGTGGAAAGTGCATTATTGTAAAGTTGAAACTAAAACTCTCCTGGGTCGGGAAGATCGCTCACACACAAATGACTCACATAAAGCTTACAATATAATTCTTGTTGAACGGTTTAAACATGGCGTGGCAATAATTGACGAAAACTAAGTCTTGCTGATTTTTGCGCGTACTGTGCTGGATAGTGAAACGGAAAGCAATCGTAAAAACAAAATCAAGGTTCTTGATATTATTGAGCGTAGTATACCGCTTTCTTATTTTCCTGAATTTCTAAGCAAATGTTTTTCACGGCAAACCGATCAAGATGTACTTACGGTAAATAGGCATGTAACGTAAGTATGTGTACAGATGTTAAACACCGCGTAAAAATTTTTGTACATTTTTTTCACACACATTTTCGTAAAATATGTTTATTGCCATGCCAATCTCTCTTCGAAAAAAGGGGACGAAAAAAACGGGACAATGTCAGGGACCTCCAACACTGTATCGCAATCGCAAGCATTGACGTTCAATTACAATGGGTACTGGTTTTTCAAATGTATTGATTACTACATCTTGTAAGGCATTCAATCATATTTTATGGTCAATTACTTCGGTCAATTATGTGATAATTATATAAGAGCTGTATGTACACTCCTAAATTAATATATTGTTGAATATAATGAATATATTGCACAAGTGATTGACGCGCTTATACGAAAGTTTTCTACAAAGTTAGGAAAACGCAATATTGCTAATAATGTTAAAATAAACATAAATAATTGTATTGTGGATGTATTGAAAACGTTTAATGGTTGAATTGTCTTTGTAGTTAAAGCGGCTATTAACTTAATTGCATAATTTGCACACATGTTGTGATTTATTTGGAAGGGACTGCAAGATAAAATGAACTGACTGTCTGTCTTACTTGCTATAAATCGCTTGTGTTTTCTTAACAAAAAGTGCCGGGAGTAAGTTAATGAAAAAGATTGCGGTAAAGTAATCGCTGAATCGATGCAAAAGTCTTTTTCCTTTCTCTCTACCGTCGCCGAGACAAACACTTTGTTTATAGCAGTTGCTTGAGCAATCAATCTTACGGTCATTTTGAATTTTTTTTTTTTTTTTAAGTTGAGGTCGTGCGGCCTAAAGGTACGGCTAAAGTGATCTTCAAAGCACAAATTTTTTTTTGCGAGTTCTAATGCAACGCTATGTCGTTACTAAATGATTATTAAATTTTTTTTAAACATTAATAATGTTAAAAAGAATTTAAACAAAGAGGCGTTGGAAAAATGTTCCACTACATTCATAAAGCAATCTTTTTTTGTGGTGTACGACGAAAGGTATGCCACTGCACTTAAAGAAGTGCTCTAAACTTTCCGTTTTCTTGGTTGTCCATAATGCCCTCCAACTACTTTATCCCTAAGAATAAACCGGCAAATGTGACCAATGTGTGATTTAATGGCTTGACCCAAGGCTCAGATTCACTTTCCATACTGAAACAAGAAAGCCAAGTCGTTTCAGGACGTTGCAGAGAGACGGTGAAAGCAATTCCATGACTCTTATAGTACTAAATGTTTATATATTGCCTTATTCGATCAATAGTCATCTATAGTCTGGGCAGTAAGCTAGAGATATTACATTAATCTAACAGAATCGGCACGACATGTTCTACCTACCTTAAAATACTTGGAATACGCGTTTAGAGCTTCCTTCTTATAAAGATACATTAACGCTGAATAATCCCAGTTCCGAGAATCTCACTTAAGGCACCTGTTAGATTTACAGGACACTGTAAAGCGATTGGGTTATCCGGCTGCTGCATAAAGTACCAGCTTTATAACAATCTCCGGATACTTTTTATGATGCATCATCCATCACTGGATTTCGTTAATCTCATTAACGTGTGCGTGTCTGGTGCACTGTGCACCAGACACGCCCATAGCATCCTGCCTTCACCCTCAATTACAACAGATTGTATTTACACTCTACCATACTTGTGGTACAGGGTATATTAAGTTTTTGTGGACCAAAATAACACTTGGAGAGGATAAAGAGAGACCGACCTTTTATTATTCAGAATCATTTTCTGAATCGATTTAAACTCGTCTGCATGTTTATACGTCTTATGCCTGTTCATATACTTTGTGTTCAACCTATACTTTGCAATTTTTGGGACGTTTTGATGAAATTTGGTAAAGTGACGTGCTTTGACCCAAGGGCCAATGCTGCGGAAGACGTTTCGGATCGATCCACTTTTTCGAACCTTCTCGACATAACGACTTATTTGGAAAAGTCGTGATACGCAACATTACTATTTCCAAAATATCTCAACACAGGTAAGATAAATTTGGTTCGGATGGGTGGCAATTTTTTTTGAACACCCTCTCGTATAACCTTTTCTACGAAAATTGAAGGCAAAGAAACGCGACTAACAAGTCAATAGCCGCTGGTTGAAATCTCAAATGCGGCAGAGTTTTCAATATAGACGAGCATACGATTTAAGTTATCCGGCTCTCACTGAACCCATTATTTGTAAATTATTTACAAACACCAAATAAAAGGTATAATTTTCGATATTTCAAGGGTGAAAATTGGTTCATAATAGTAAATTAGCCAAGAAATCAACCTTAGCGAATTCGGACGACATAGAATTGTTTTTTGGATACCATCCCATACAAGGATCCTCAAGATACGCAAAAAAAAAATGTATATGCCAAAAAGGCCCAATTGTTGATGTTCTGTGAGGAAAATTTGTGCATGGTAGTAAATTCACATAAAAGTGACGAGAACCAAATTTGAAGGACATGAGTCTATTTGTTGGACCCCACTCCATGTAAAGAAAAAGTCTAATGTTTAATATTTGATTATGAAAATTAGTCCATAGTAACAATGGTGCAAATAACTTAAAGGTAGGAAGCTTGGATCAGATAGATATTTTTTAGATCTTAACATATGCGGGGATTGTCATGAAAAGCATGCTCTTATATAGGGAGAAAGTCAAATTTCTATTTTTTTTTTTTTTTTTTTTTACGATGAAAACGAAAAAGTAAAAAATTTTTACAAAGTATATTAAGTTTCCGAAATTTGGATAACATCATATGATGATTTGGGCATTCTTCAACGTGCGGGCTTCCATGAAAGCTATACCTTTGCATGAAAATAATGTGTAATTTTTGCGAAATCTGCACTAGGCAATGTGGTTTAGGGTACCTTATTGTCGGTTTTGCCCAACTATAATGCTCTTACTTAGTTTTAATTGTTATTCTGATTTTTTTTGTTTTTGTCTTGTTTTCCTCTTGTTTGACAGTTTCATTATTTTCTATTACGGTTTCCCTTTGCTGTAATTACTGTGGATGTCTATCATTACATCCATTTTTGTTATTCTGAACCATGTATTATTTTGATTTATTTTATTTTGTTTTACTTTTTCTTACTGCACTTTTTCCAAACTTTCAATAATCATTTCATTACTTAAGTCTTAAGTACAATATTCCCTATATACTGTATTGCCTATTACATTACTTCCCTGATCAGTTTCCTATAGCCTATAGCCTAACAGATTATGAATCAATTCAAAATGATTTATTTGTAGTGTGATAACTCAATAGATATTTTGTAAATAAACAGTAGAAAAATAACCATAACTTCTTGATCATATGGTAGCGTGGCTGCTTAAGTCAATCCCATAAAAATGTAGGGGTCAATAGTAAAAATCTACTAAAAGTCCTGAAGATGTAGAAGTAATATACAGATGCCAATCGCTTCAAAATGTTGTATTCTGACGATGAACATACAAACTCTATTAATTTATTTACACACGTGGCTGGGCATTGTGGTATAACGGTTAATTAGTTGCTTGGACGTATTTTTTCGGATTATAATAAATGATTTTCGATAAGTTTTACAACGGAAATAGAGTGCATCGTAACTAATGAACCTTAAAAATTATGTGATAATCTTACTAGAGTTGCGACAGTCTATGCTTTCTCTTATTGTACAAACATCACTACAAAGCTACGCCTTCTATTCGATATATAAGGTTACAAAAGAGGTCATACGATCTTCAAAAAGTTTCCCAGCTGCTTTATGATCGTCAGATATTAACAAGTGAAAGCCAAATACTTTCTTCAACTGGCTTTCTATTTACGATCAGTTCAGTTTGATTGACCGCTGCTACTGGCGTTGTTGTACAGCATATCCACTTTTATTACACAGTATTAGTCACCTCGGTGCAAACTTAAGTCTCGTTTTTTTTTTTTTTTTTTATGACTAATTTTATATTGGAATATAATCTTGTAGATTTTCCGTTATGTTTAACATTTCATATGTCCAACGAATAATTGAAACTATTTATTCACAATATTACAAACTATATCTGCACAAGATTGCACAAGATAGGTCTTCTACTTGGGTACGTGCCACAGGTTAAGCATGAAGCGTTAACCGGTGTGAAACTATCGCAATCATTAAGACGCAGGATTATCAATATAGCATAGCGGCATCATGAGTATGAACTCTTCCTGCTTTTCGGGTAAGGCAAGGCCAGTGTAACACCTCAATATTAAATTATGTGGTGACTACTCTTACCACAAAACTGCCCTACCGACCGCCATCGGCTCTCTGTATGGAAATAAAGTCAATGAGAAAATTGCGTAGGTGCTGCTCATTTATAGTATTTCTGTAGCATTGTAGCGGAAGGTAACCACCTTAGATAGCACATCGCTTACAGTTGTGTTTAGGTCTTCCGTGCATTCCGAATCGTAAACTGTTGTCTCATTCAACGTCCTAGGAGAAATGTCGAGAATGCCTAATGCCTTGAACTCAGCCCAGCTTCTATTTCTTAAGAACACAGTAATTTATTTACAATGTGGACCTCCTTAGCGCAGTGACTATATAATAATTTATGTATAAAAGCTTTTTTACATAAGCGTTTGTATAAGTGAACTAAAAATTTTATTCCACGGACTTTTGCGTAAATATATAATATATGAAAGCTGAGGGTGCTCAATGTGTAAGAAATTGGTTTAGGCTGTTAATCTCCTCTCAAATCTGCTCCGAATTGTTAAAAGAAATTAAAAAGTTCACCGATTCATAAGCAACCCTACGAGGAGTTGAATCTGGCAGTCTTCTGACCCGTAGTCAGATAAATTATCCATCAGGGCACATAACCATATTTTTCAACGTATAAATTATCATTGAAATAATACCTGCTTTCAAATTACGTTTATGAAATTATTATCTTATTTGCTGTCCTGTCGTGGAAACTTTCAATTGATGTTTCAAACATTTCCAAATGTTCGATCTTGCTACAATTTTGGGCACACATTTCGTTCAGATGGTAATGCAATGAAATATAGTCACCTCGTTTGTGTATTCAAAACGGTGGCCATTACGCCCTTACTCGTGTTACTTTCGTGTGATTATGCATAAAAATACTGGGCATTTAAAAAAAACACCCAATTAATTACATATTAAAATTTTTAGCTTTCTACGCTTTTATGTACACTCAACTCTTTTTCTTGCACGGTAGATACCATGCAAAAAAATTCGTGTGAAGAAAAACGTGCGACATATGGTACATTTGGGGGATATGTTTCACAATTTTAAAAAATCGTGTAAGAAAAGCCTTAAAATATGTCCTCCAAAAACCGTGTAAAAAAGAATGATAATAAACTCCATATTACATATTTATGAAAGCGAGAGCAAAAGTCCATAAGTACAACATATAAAAATTTAAATTGAATTTAGGAGTAAAAAGCAATTTAGCAATTGTTTATCAGCACTCGATGACAAGTTTATTATGGTCTGGACACAAAAAGGCTATCGTTGCCTGATATGAAGAGCACAACTGCCGGATTAGATTTAAATGAAGAATTTCGTTCAACTTCGTTAACTGCATGTCTTGGCTGTTTTGTTGTTCCAAATTTTGTTAATAGCAGCTGTTGTTTTGAATTTTTAGCTCACTTGTATAATTCTTGATATCCAGCTACACAAAACTTGCGACTACGTTGAAATTTTAACGTACACTCCATATCAGAATCATGAGTAAGAAAATGTTGTTGCATACTTGAAGCAAATTTCAAAGCCTCGAAAATTCAATTAGCCGTAAATAGCTGAATTTCACCTTCAACTTCGTCATTATCGAATTCTTTATTACCATAAACTGTCGGGAATTCGGGCAAATCGTCCTCATTGATTTATCGAAATTGCTTATTGCGAACTCAACACTCTAACGCAACATAAATACTGAGTAACGACAGTGCTGTGTTCAAATTGAAATACAATGAGATAAAGAAATAAGTGATCATAAAATTCGGGCACTTCCCCACTACCACCTAAATGTATGGGCATAAACCGACCGGCTTCTGATCACGACATTGCTCCACTTGTATCAAGCTTCTCGTAACACAATGGCAAAAAATTAGAATTGAAAACAAAATTTTTCAAGATTCATGCTAGAACAAAAAGTTCGCGTAAAAAAGGGTATTTGTCCTTATTGGTGAATCGTATTATTTCAAAATCGGGTAGAAAACACAAGTCTGGGTATATAGCCACATAAAAATGACTGAGACAGAATTTATTTTCTACTTTTTTATTTCACTCAAAAAAAAAACTTATTTTAAAAATAGTGTCTATGTTAGAAAAACTAGTCAAATGGAAGCTTACAAAAAGCAATAAACGTCTTCCAATATATCCATTCTCTACGGGATGTCTGCCCAGGCAAGGAACCCATTTATAACCCGAAGATGGGAAGTTGTCATAAATTACGATTGATCAACAATAGTCTTATTTGATTAAGTGCTTATATTGCAGAAACAAAGGTCCTCACGAAAATATTATATACACCGTTTCAATAGGCTTTGAACGGCTTTCTGGTGAATATTACTTTATTGTAGCGCGATTCGTAGTGCTCGATGGAACTCGGGTTAAGTGAGTAAGTCGGTTTTGCCTACAAATGCTTTTTTCGATGCGATCTAAACAAAAAAAAAAAAATTAAAATACCGGCGATTTTATCATCTAAAGATATGATATACGCTCTTTCAAATATCGTTCGGTAAAGGCGACAGCGAAAATTCAGATGGAAACGCTAACTAGAAATGCTTACCTCTTTCATAAATGTGGGCAAACCGATGCGTCAACTTAACGAAGCTTAGACGTGACAGACGGAATTTGTTCTTTTAAGCAAAGTTCTCAGATTATAATCGAAATACCGTTAGGCGAATATTATTATTAGAGTGATTCCTTTATTTACTTGTTTAAGAATTTGTGTTTCTAATTTATTCCATATAATGTGGATATAAAAATATCTAAACAAACAATTTTCTATCAGTGTACATACTTATCACTTACTCCTGCTCAATATATTACGAAACTAAAAAAATGTGAATTTCATTTAAAATAATATATAACAAAATTTTACATAACATGTTATGTAAGCGAAAGCAATTTGTTGCGTAACTGTAGCACAAAATATACGACAATATTGCTTTCACAAAATCATCACCCACTGTAATGACGTCTTAGATTTAATATAATGTATATAGAGATGTAATAGATTCAACATAACATAATAATGTGCTCGAAAAACATGTGTGATAAAGTGATCGAAGGGTATTTACATTTAAACCCATTACTCTGATAATTTTACATTTTTTTTTTTTCGTTTTATGTTAGTTGCGTGACGCATAGAAGCCTATTGAAGCTAATCGAACGTGAATAGAAAGGTCTAACAACAGTTTAGGAGTAGGTCACGTGATTTCCCTACATCCAGTGCAGATGAGTACAGTGGTTAAATCGATTTTCCTGTTGATCGGCAATATGCTATTATGTTGCTCGATTTACGCACTTGATATTTTACACTATTTTTGGAAGAGGAAACAGCCAATTGTGACAAGCGATGATAGCTGCTGGCTGTGTTTACTTACTAAGTACTCAATTCTTTTGTAATCCTACGGTTTTTCCATCAGAATATGCATATATACGATGTCAGACTGTTTAGAATAAGAATCGGCTTTAGTAAAGCTTGTTCATAACATGGTTGATAAAGTTCAGTTGAAAAGTTTTCGAAAAAAACCTGCTGTTAAAGTCCTTCGCGTATGTGAATTAGCTTAACCAGAACCCTAATACTGAGTAGCTAATAAGGTCTCAAAAAACAATAAAAGCTGGCCTTAGTTAAGTTGAAGTAAGTTTTGTTTGGATACGAAACATTTCCAAGCTATGCTTAAACTTTTGTATATAAAGGTAAATTTGCGAAGCCATTGAAGTAGTCATTTTTTTAATGTAGTCGTCATCGCTTTTTAGACAATTTGCATTGAATACATTTCCGAATTTCTCTTGCGATCGATCCTTACAATAGTGTGTCTAGCTTGCATTTTAATTCATATTCTGTAGCTATGTTTTCAAACTTTAATTTTACGCAATCGTTCAAAACCGATACCTGGATTGTGAATTAAAATCGAAAATTTAACATATACTTTTAGGTGGCGCAAATATTACAAAAACAACTTACTCTATTCCTTGGCGACTTAAATGTTTTTTAGTTTATACACTATATCCTTAACGGTATCAATTAAGAAAAAAAAAAAGAAACGACAAAGAAATTCTCATAGTACCATTCGTGCTTTTTCAACACAATACAAGGCATTACATCAAGCAAAGAAGGGCTTCCTTAGCGGCAATACTAACCTGAAATAGTTGACATAGTGCGATTGTGATTTCCGCGGACTAATTCGGATGGTCTAAGACTCGGCTCTTCAATTACTTCTAAGCCAGAATCTGAATCCATTCCGGTATCGGAATGCAAGTTACTATTGGACGTGCGATGGCATGAATTCAAAGAATTTGATTGATTTGAATTGAAACTGAAATTATTGTTATGATGATCTCCGTGTTGATGAGCCGGTGATCGTAGTGGTGGCGGTAAAGGTGGAGGCGGCGGGCCATTTACTATATAATGTCAAAATAAATTCATATAAATAATAAAATATACATAATCATCTATATATATATTTTCATTCATATTCTAATGAAATTTGAATGAATTGAAAGTTTGTTTTCGGTTCGAAATCTTTCACTTCTTTCAAAGCACGAAATAAAAGTTTCAACACATAGAATATGGAATGTGTGTGTATGGATATATGTGCTTGTGACCCACTTACCGACTTCTGCATGATTTTGTATTGGTGGTGCTGACGAGACTCGTTTCAAGTTACGATTAATATTATTGGGATTATTACAGCTGCTGCTATTGCTGCTGCTGTTGCTGTTACTGTTGCTGTTGCTGTTGTTATGATGGTTATTATGATTATTGCCGCTGCTATTGGCACTATGTGTATTATGATTGTTATTGGTGTTGTTAATGTTGTTAACGCTAGAATTGGAATTTGCTGATATCAATGAGTTGCTGCTGTAATGCTTGTTGCTGCTATTATCCAAATTGTTACGTATAACGGAATTCTTATTCGCCTGTTTAGTTCGCTCAACAACGTCTTCTGGCGGGCATACACTCTCATACGTATCGCTTTTAATACCGCTATTTAATTGATTTTTCAAGTTGATATTTTTACCGCTATAATTGTCCTTCGAACGTAGAGCTGATTCATATTTACTATGAAGTCCGGTCGCCGATTGCGACTTACTACGATTCAATACATTCGCGTCTCGTTTATTATTGAGATTCTGGAAGAGATGATAAGCATTATTCATTATTTGCTCATAAATTAAAAACTCTCTTTAACTTTTTTATTAATACTTACATGATTGCTGTATTGCATAACAATATCGGTACTGCGAGTTGATGAAGCACTCGCCGATCTCGAATGTGAGCCGCTATCTCGAGATCTTGACCGACCAATAATATATTTTTTTTGTTGATTTTTGCGAGCCTCCTCACGCACCAAATAAATATCCTCGTAATCATGATCATGCGAATTTGATTTATTATTACTGTTATTGTTATTGTTGCTGTTGTTGTTATGTTTATTATTATTTTTATGATTGTTTTGATGTATTAATAAATTATTTGATGCATTGTTATTATTATTGTTGGCAGTAGAATTTGTTTTATTATTATTTAGTACATTGCTATTGTTATTATTATTATTATTATTATTATTATTATTATTATTATTGTTGTGCTGATGTTGATAGTTATTGCTGTTGCTATTATTGGTTTGATGATTAAAACTGTGTTTACGATGTAATTGAACTTTGGGTGAATTTAAACTGGACGCTATGGATATAGATTCCTCAGAACCACTGCCACCCCCACTTGAACTGGAATGCACATCGGCTTGTATGGTCATAGCCGTAGTGGAAGGTGTTGAATTCGTTGATGAAGAATTTTTGGAGTTATGATGATGTGAACCGTGTTGATGTTGTTGTTGATGATGTTGATGATGCTTTTGTTGTTGCTGTTGTTTATGAGGATTCGAATGCTTGACGCTGCTACTATCTGAATCGAAGAGATCTCTGACACGATTGTATACAACCTCTTGTGGATCATGCAGAAAAAATGAATCGCCAGACATGCTGCCATTAGGTGACGGCGGCGCGTAAATACCATTCATACGCATCGGATTAACGTAGAGGCCATCATTAGTTGGTACTAGAGAACCATTATAGATTTTCTCCGATGAAGTTTGCGAGTGTTGTGATTGCGGCGAGTATAAGGTTTCACTATTTTTACTACGCACTGCTAATGTCGAAGGCGGATGTAAATAGAAAGGCTCTGGATCCGAACTCATCGTTGAAGATGATTTTGATTTGATTGTGTTGCTGCGACTGGTTTGTTTGCTACTGACCGAATTGCTGCTGCCATGGCTATTATGACCGTTAATGTTTGAATGCGATTGCTGCTTTTGTTGTTGTTGTTGTTGTTGTTGTTGTTGCTGCTGCTGGTGCGGCTGTTGCTGTTGTTGCTGCTGCTGCTGCTGCTGCTGATTTCTAGTTGACGGTTTGCTATGTCTCTGTGAGGTATTCTTGTCTTGACGCATATTGTGTTCAACTGATGTACCATGTTGCACTAACACATTGAGACACTATTTAAATGCAATTGTTCAAGAAAAACAAGTTGTTTGAAAAAACATTTGAAAGTTGTTTCTAAAACTACTCAAAACATGCGTTTGTCGATGCGTAAATTTCTACTCACCTCAACTTGTTGATTTTCAGCTGCATCATTAATGGGCGATTTGCCATATTTATCCAGTGATAATTTTGCGCCATGATTAAGCAGCCATCGCACAACAGACAAATGTCCACGCGATGCGGCAAAATGCAACGGTGTCGCACCATCACCGTCACGCAAATTAGGATCAACTCCCTGATCTTGAACCTAAACATTAAACAGAAAATAAATACAAAAATGTGTGCATCATTTCCTTCACAATAAACGGTTATGATAAATTATTGTTGTTGTAGTATCACATTATGCTGAACCATGATAAGTTAAAATGTTACGGTCGGACATAGTCGACTATCAAATGTCCTACATTTAATCTAAGTTTCGTTCCATAGGAACCATGAAATTAAACATTTAAGTCGAGTTGAGTATATTAATTTTTCATTGAAAGTTGTCAACAGGTATTACATATGGGAATTTTTTTTTTCTCTCAGTGTACGAATATTAACCAAATTTTTATACTACAATTTCGTCCCAAAATGCAGGGGCAGACGTTACGCAGACAAATAGGCTTAACTGCAATTATTCAATGCAACGATTTAATTTTTTAAAAAAAGGCTTTCTATGGAAAGTGACCCTAAGGACGCTCCGATCTGAATCAAAAGGGTGGATCAGCCAGCAGACTGAAATCAATTAAAAAACTGATTATCACTCAATTGATGTAACAAAAAATAAGTCTATCTCAAGTTCTTTTCGACACTGCATACTTGGATACAATATACCGCTTATACCATATATAAGTGATGTAGAATATATATTAAATGCTTTGTGATGTACTTCGCCTCAAGTATACAACGCATAACGATCGTATAGCTCAATTTTCCAAAAAAGCGTCAAAAAAATATGCACAGCATTAGCACAGGGGAGAGGAAATGTTAGTTTTTTCAAAAGTCATGTAAAAGTGCGCTTTGGGGAGCGTATAATAAAATATACTTAACCAACTTGCGATTCATATTGATTGCTTATATTTATTTGTCGAAAATACTTCTTGGTGTAGGGAAATCTCCAAAAAGAAAGGGGACTGCAAAGATGTTCTTGGCGAAAACATTCAATCTTAAGTTATGCATATCAGCTAGAGCACGTATGCGAGTTTGAAAAGTGCACATATTGATGGGGGGAGGAATTAAAGCTACACAATTTTACGAAGAAGATGAAGAATTCATATCTTGGAAGTGGTCTCTACTGCGATTAGTTGCATTCCTGCTAAATTTCATTCAAATATGCTACACTTCCACTAAACTCCATTCAGCGGTTCTATCTAAGTTCAAATGCCCACAACGATTTGGAGGATTGTATTTTAATTTTTGACATTCTTTTATGGGTCACTGGCAAATGAGAGAGAATAGCTGATATTTCCTGTTACGCTTGGAGCAGCCAGAATTGGCGAACTCTCTCGACCAGAGCGATCAGTATCATCGGTGCTCATAAGACTAGAATGAATGTGTTTTTCTCACCAAAACATGGCCACACGAAATTTCGTGTTTTCCTATTGGGCTGGAAACTGAAAAAGTTCCCTCACTAAAACAAAACCTATTACCTTGAAAATATGTCATGCTATGAACTTATTCACTAATGTGTTATACATACTAGACTAGCGTGGCACTTTAAATCAGAACCGTGAAAAAGTGAGATAGAAAACTGAGACTGTGGAAGTGGGCATGCCATGTCCATAAAATGGTAAAAACTTAATATTGTAAAAAAAATTGCAAAGCCATGTGCAAAACGAATCATATAAAAAGGAAAAGTTTCAAAATATTCCGAATAGCTTACAACAAGAGTGATAGAGAGTGAAAGATTAATCTTTGTGAAAATAAGTGTTAGCTCAAAAATTTAGATCAATCAAATAGCAATTAAAGACTATAGACCCTTCAGGAGGTCAACATTAATTTGTTCAACAAGCGAGCACCCCTGCGATCAACGAAAGCTTATCCTACAATTAGGCTCAATACGTAACACTACGGTTTTTCGATTTTTGATTTTCAAGGAGGCGGAATAATAGCCCACCAAGTTGGTTTGCAACACTCTGAAATATGCATAAGTGCAAATGTGCATCGACTCTTTTAATAAGAATTACGAAAGCGATCATATTTGGCAAATACATGTTGAGAAGATTTCAGATATATTTGCTATCAATTCGTTGACTGATTCCTGAAAATATTTAAATATAAATCTAAAGTTTGATTGCCTCAAATCGTCAAAAATTGCATTTTCCAATCTTCTGTAGATACTTATCCCATATTGGAGGCTCTTGTATGTTTTTTTAGCAGTCACCTCTAACTGGCTTCATAATTTGTTTACGTATGCATGCATAGGCAAAATAAATGTTTATACACACGTAATGATAACGTAATCTGGTTTTTAAAAGTTTGACGTTCACATCAACATTTCGTTACAATAGCTCAGTACATTTTTCTACTTTTGATAACCAGATATTGGTTTTTTTGAAACACTTTTGTAAGTTTTAGTCAAAAATATCATCAAAATATTTAACATAAAATTATATAATATATACGTATGTATCTCAGAAAAGACATTTTAATATTTAAGTTCATATTAGGACTGAATGTCACTGCGATCTAACAGTCTAGTACCGCAGATGTGGCAAAGGGAATAACAAAACGCACAGCTCCTGCTGATTCTCAATAGCAGTTTTCGAGTGAAGTTGACAATGTTCAATAGTTGTAACTGGCAGATGAATGAATGATGCATGTGATATATGTACGTAATAAAGAGATGAATATACGCAATCGATATATTGACAAAGATTAAAAGATCGCATCCTTTACGTACGTAAGTTTGAATTCATTTTAAATCTGCTTTTAGCGGTAAAAGTTGCTAACATTAATAAGAGCCACATACATATGTTTATATTTAGATCAATTTAGAAAGGCGGAATTTCTGGTTGGTCTACATTAAAGCCTCAGTGATGCGCAAACTTTTGCATAATATTTGTAAACAAAGGCGATAAAATAAAAATAGAAAAATGGACATCAACCAACATCTATGCAGATTAACTAAAAATATTTTAGAAATAACGATTGCAAAAGCTCTGAAAGTGATTCAAGTTACATCCACTTTATATGTGCAAACGAACATGGCTTGAATGGAAGTGAAGCTATTTTGATTGCCAGCAAATCCCATTTCATTTCAATTCTCTGTAAACATGTTTTTATTGGTTAAATTGATTCCTCTTTGAACGCGAGAGTGAGAGTGAGAGAGAGAGAGAGAGAGATAGAGCGAGAGATAGAGAGGTCAAAGAAGTAGTAAACGAGATTCTACTCAATTTTATACCCATTGCTATGAGTAATCGCATACTTACATCATGTGTCTGTCCTTGTAACGCTTACAAAAACGCATGAAAATCGTGTAAAATGTAGATTCCCTTGATTCTTGAACCGATTTAGCAGGCCGCCCTACAATCTAACCGCTTGGCTTTTATCGGTTTGTCTTTTCGCCTGCCTATCGATCGGACTCATGTTTCTTTAATATCTTAACATTCGTCTCTGCGCTCTGCATAAGTCACGTGTCAGCTTGGTTAGTATTTGTCCGCCCATCAACGCGTTCGACGTTTCTACGACGTTTCTTTCTGCCCGACCGCCTCTCTACATGGATTTTGCCACATTTTCATCTGTCGGTGTGCGTACGTTTATGCGTTAGATCAAATTCCTGTAATTTACAATCGGTTTGGTCCACTTTCCTGAAAGTCTATCTACGTGCTGGACTTGTCACTTGTGAACCCTGTGCTGTTTTCCTTCCCTTCCTTCGTCCCTCCTTTTTAAATCCTTGACTATACATTTTATTAAAACCGTCTATCAATTGCCGAACATATGTCTATTCCCCTTTCATTCACTCCTGTGAAGCCGTCTGTTCCCACGAACCCCTTTAACCCTTGTCACCCCATCGGTCCTGTTCGTTGGTCACTGCCACGTTTCTGCAATCTTCAATGTATTTGAATTTTCTGACTCGATCAGGGGTCTTTTCACAAATTTTCTCAATGCTGGCAGCTACTGTCCAACTGTCCTTCTATTCGTAGTGCTACTTATTAAGTATTCTATTTTTCCAGTTCGGTTCATCTTTTTAATTCGCTAAATCTCGAGTCGGTTCAATTTTTATACCATTTTTCTATTCCCTTCTTTCTATGCCTATCGGTTTATATATACCTTTGCTGTACCTTTGACTTGAGCTTTGTCAATCTATACAGTTGCCTCGTGAATGTGCCGACAATAATCGAAGACATTGAACTGAAATTGAATCACTTTAACATTGCGTAACGCTTAAGAAAATTAGATGCATTCAATCTCTCAAAATCTTCTATAATCTTACTATAATATTGTTACAACTCGCAATATGTAGCTGCAATCAATGTGAAATTATGAATTAACTTAACATTAATTACGGCTGGTAGCCTATCTGACAATTCTCGTGGACACACATATTTTACCTTTATTTTGCTTGTAATTAACGTTCTATCCTTTTGCGGCGAAAAATGCAAGCGGGTCGTACGTAAATACGCTCAGCAGAACAAAGAAAATTACAAAAATTCTTCATAACTGAATAACTTGAATAAAAATCACACCTAAAATGATTTTATTCATCCGACTGATGTGCCCGAGATACTTTCTTCACATTCATAGTTGCAATGTCAACTGAATTTTGGAATCACTGGCCTCAACATTCGCTTGAATGCGTTTGTTGAGAAGTGCATACAACGATTCTTGTCATGTATAAAAAATATATCAAACGTTTGTTAGCTACTGGTAACAATAGACTTACTAATGTTGCTAAACAACTAATTGACAATTTATTTATTTATCGTCTACTTTTTCTTTCCGATTATAGGATATTCTCTCAGCTTGAGCGTTTTTGTTGCGTGCATACATCATCAAGATTAATGAGATTTTCTTTTTCTTTTATCTCTAATAATGGCTATCTCTAGCTGATGCAAAAACCATTTCAAGTTAATATGAAACAACTTAATAGCATAAAGTAAAGAAACGCAAAAAAAAAAAAAATTATTTAAATGACATTTGCATACTAGTGAACAGCGGTATAGCGTTGTAAAAACGATAAAAAATATTACGAGCGAAATTTAACCCGCCTAAGTGTCCTCATTTAGTGTAATGAATAGTCGGAAAAGTCCAATTCTCAGTGATTGCCATTCACATCCAAACTGTGGTCGTGTCGTTTAGCAAATGTCAGTTGTGAGACAAAACACAAGAGATTTTCTTTGGGTCGAAAAACTTGACAATAAACGCAAATTAAAAAATCAAAATACAGAATTTTCAACTAGCAATAATCGCACCTCATTGGTTACGATATCGCCTCTGGACGGTATCGTTGGAGAATATGCAGTCAACTTGAGCATAGAAAAAATTAATGAAATAACTTTATTAATAACTTTATTAAGATTTAAACAAAGAAACTCACACGTTCACATTGCAGCGAATTTTCTCTTCTTGATTTATTGAACTACAGAAGGAGAAGAAGAAAAAATATATAGCAGTTTTACAAAGCAAAGTTAAGTTTTGGCAGAGATTGTGTACAAGATCGTGACATTCCTTGACCGCGGAGAGCGCCTAAATCAAGGCATTACTGAAGTCAAATTTCCAAGCAGCCCCAAGAAATTTGTTTTCAAACCATACAATACTAATGTAACAACTATTAATACCAATGGCGGCACAATCAATGGTAATGAACCCACATCGCATCAATTTGCAGAGACTTCATATATTTAAGGGAATCAGTTTTGCGATATAACGTAATGGAACCGCAATAGCAAGGCTGGGGTAAACACTTTTGCTCGAAATGGATAAACCGTGAAGTCAAGGTTATAGTCTATACAACAGTAAACGAAATTACTTTATATAATCAAGCCTGTTGAATTCCGAGATAATGTTTCCCAAGCATAAGCACAATATTGAGAGCAATCTAGCTTATCTTACAACTATGTAATCAGGGACTTTTGTTTTGGATGGATTCATTTCCGATTTAGTTATACTTCTGGCCGTATGCAGTCTTCTAACGACAGGGACTTCTTCGTAGCAATGACTTCTTTAGAAAGGATATTTGTTGCGTTAAACTGGTAAATAAGAGGAACAATCAATTCGCCTGACACTTTTCTAGGCTGAATTTATTTTATAATGATCGCTGCAGACACTGTCAGTACGACCAGGCGATACATATTCATCTTAAAGATTCCGTACAGAGAAACCAAAGTTTTTAGCTAAAACGGGACGGGGTGTGGTTTTACGTCTTTACGTATAATTTCAATTTAGATTTGTTACGATACTCTAGGCAACTGTTGAAAGTCAGAATGCTGGACAATTGAACCGCCCGTAATCGTACGTTATTAGTTGATGCATAACCAACCAAAGCTAAATAAATAATATTTTATTTGGATCTCAAATGATGCGAAGAACGATGTATGGCTTATTCTACTTAACAAATGTGGAGCTACAAATGAATGTCACCAGCAAAGATCATTTTCGGGTCTTCTTTCAAGCAACGCAATTAACGTTAACGTAACGGTAATGTATGTGAATTTCAATTATGGAGTCTTTTTAGATTTTATACACATGCAGCTAACGAAACTGACGATTAACGTGCCTAATCCGGTCAAATAGAGTGAAAAATGTTTAGAGCAAGACATGCCCGATATTTCTAAGCAATATCTAATAGATGTTCTCGTTAGCGGAAGTTTGTTTTGCGCGCAGTTATGAATATTACTTTTTTAAGTTTTGATCATTTCAAAACTATCAAAATACGCGTTATTTCCTCAACTTAAACTCAATCTCAAAAGCGTAACCTTCAGTTAATCAAGCGCAAGCAATCATGACGGAAACAAATATCTTGTACAAGCTATTTTATTGTAAACCATCAATTTTTTATCAGTAATTAAGAGTTGTATCGCAAAAATCAACATTTTTTGTCGCGAATGCTCAGACGATCTTGTTTACCTATGTATTCCTGTTTCTTCCGATGGCAGTGAAAGCCTGAACGATAAACATTTTATGTTTCTCCTATCTTTGCTGTTTTTCGACAAACTGTTTGATTTCTACGCGTTCACATGTGATAAAGCTATTCAGCAGAAGATGTAATAATTTTATTATTTAGTTGGCAACAGCCAGAGAAACACGTTAGATATATAGGAAATTCTAAGTGCATTGACTATACGTACCATACTTTTCCCCCTTTCTTACAAACTGTATCTTACAAATTGGTCATGATTGACTATTATTTTCTAGACTGAAAGCATCAAAAAGAAATTCTAAAAAAATGCAATCTTTTGTCATCAAGAAATCTTGCTACTCAACAAGTATCGTTCTTTAACTTCGATTAAATACTTAACAGTATCAGGTAAAAATTTGCATTGGAATCGTCCAGTATAAGTTCACTTGTAATAATACGCAATTTTAAAGTTAATTTTAAAATTAAAAATGGAACTGGAATGTAAACAATTGGCAACAATATGCATTCAAAGGTTAACTATAAATTACTTTCCCCAGATTGACAAAGTAAGTAATTATGAAAGATGAAAGAAGAAGAGAAAGATGAATGACATACGAACAAAATCATAGGTGAAGCTACAACGTAAGATAATTGTTTGGGTTTGATGGCTTGGGACGGAATCATGTATACATACCTGGGAGCTGTTCCAGCACCCAATGACGGCAACACGACCAGAGTTGATCAATAGGAAAAAAATTCATATTCCATCGGGGCTATACTAATAGCCAAATATCTTTCTGTACGATGACCCGATAAAAAGGAAGAGAGTTTAACTCAGAAGTTCCGCTAGCCGCGAACAGTCATTTGTTTCGCTCTCTACAGAACATTTTCTGTGGTGTGAAGCTAACTTCAATTCAAATAAGGCAGATATCCTGCGAATTTTACGGTTCACGGTTATCGTAGCAAAATTACCAAAAAAATTGCAAAGGGTTATCGATCGAAATGACGCTCATACGAATCATACGAATTTTTGGAATTTTGATTAGAAATTTTCGCGTATTTTTTCATTGACATAACAGTTACGAATAAAAATTTTGTGGATAGATAGTAGGAGAGTGTGCAAGAAATGTTTCTTAAGTGAAAAGAGGTTCTGATCTAGATATATGCTCCCGCACCCCTATGCTCTATTTTCTTTAAACTATTTCCTCTATGTCGAGGAAAGAAACACCTTTATTTAAATCGTTTTTTTCTTTTTTTTGTAATTTCTATGCATCTACATATACGTATCTACCTGCATATAAGTGCGGAAAATGACGACGCAATCGTTTTCTCGTCAACGTTATATACAAATAATATAAGAGAGTATGCAGAGATTGCTATTAAGACTGTCGAGCATATAATAAACTTGCATGCAATGCATGTTTGCGAAGACAAGGTTATAAACAAGTTAAACAAGCAATTGTTGTGGTGTATACGTTGTCATTGAAATCGGTTTTTTTTTGCTCCAAATGAAAAAGAGATCGAATGGAGAATTTGTGGCAACATTTTGGTTTATTTTATTAGCGACACTCTTTTTCACTTGAAACGTTCAACGTATATCGCTATGTATGAGTTTTCTATTTTTTGTTTTTTTTTTTTTGTTTTTTTGTTTCTTTTGTTTTTCGTAAAACACTTGTATACGACTAGTAAGCATTCATTTAACACACTATCACTTACCATCCATTTAAGACAATCCAAGCAACCCATTTGTGAAGCGGCATGTATCGGTGCCATACCATCGCGTGCCCGTACATATAATGAACCGCCAGCTTCAAGCACCAAAAACTTGAGCACCTCCAAATGCCCCTCTTGCGCTGCCAAATAAACCGGTGTAACATCATTGTCCATTTGCGTATTGGCGCTAAAAGTAGACGAAAAATGTGTACAAAATGCAAAGCGTTCTCATTTAGTTGAGCAAAATATTTTTCGGTATCGTTTTTCGGCTTTCATCTTTACTTCATTTAGCTGACTTGAATAAACTCTACAAGACAGCGGTATATAATGCTACCAAGTATGATTTGGTTTTTTACCAAAAAAAAAAAAAAAAAAAAAAAACCTATACAAGATTTTAAGGTTTTATTCACCTAATAAGCAATTAGACGATTTAATTGATATACGACGCCATTGTATTATATTGATTTTCCGGTTTCATTTTTTTTTTTATTCATTTATTTATTTGTTTTTTTTTTTTTATTCTTTTTTTGAGATAAATAAGAATAACCTTAAATATGCTGTTCAGAGATTTTTTTTTGTACTTTTTAGTGCATTCTGCTTTTCGCATTGTATGGAATTGTATTATATTTTACTGACATTGCGAGTACATGAAAACATGCTACGCTAACTGAGTACTGAACCAGTCATCGGCGATCGGCGTGAGTCATCTTAATTTTTGCAATGTTCAACTTCATTTCCATCAATTAAATTATGTCCGTCTGTCTTACCTTAAACCCTTTGGTAACGAAAATCGCCTCACCTTTCCATTTTGCATTGAAAATAGCGAGGAAGCGCATAAGAGCAATACTAGTCGCATATTTACCTTAAATAGATTCATTGGGAAGCACCTATTGATTACATTGTCTTTTATTAATTTTGACAATACTTGCGGTTTATTGGCCTTTTTGTTATCGCATAGAAGCTATACGCCGTCTTTGCGAATCTGTCTGTAACGTGCCATGGAAAAATAAAGCGCAACAAAATCAGAAAGGAATTGGAACGCATTAAAAATCGCATTCTTTAGAGATGAACTTGAAAAAAACCAACTGCTTGCTTTCGACGGCGTCAGCTAAGACTTGATGAACACTTGGAAGGAATAGAAATTCAATATCTTTTGGTTATGCAAGCAAAAATTCAAGAAGCATGTACATGCCACCTAGAAAAAAAAATTGTATTTTGAATTTCGATTAATTCTGCTCAATGAATAGAATAGGACCCTGGTTTTCTCATAAAAACTATTTTCATTTATGATAACGTGCATCATTTATGCTACAAGCAACATTAACTCTGTGCGGAAGTACGCAATACCAGTATCGTTTTCTAAATCGATTTAAGCCCCTCTGCACGACTGATCCTGATGATTGTCCCTATCCGTTGGTGTAATACATTTAATAACGTTTGATTTATTCTCCACATCTCTCTTTCTTTGTCTCTCTCTCTCTCTCTCAAATAGCATATTAGAGTTACTGCTTACTATTTGATGATAAAAAGGTTGGACGGGTACGGCGATTTTATGTGTTAGCTCACTGCTCTAAATGTGGACAACATACGTCTATTTCTATGGTCGGAGCCCCTCCCAGGCTCACCTGCCCCTTTAATAAAACAGTAATTTTTATTTTTCCTTATGTTGGATTCTAGTAGATATGGGATAGTAGGTATGGGATAGTGATTGACTAGTCTAGGTCTAGCCTATCCAGAACATTTAAAAATAGCTTTTTAATAGAAAAAATCGTTTTAACGCTTATACAAACAAATTGAAATTCGAACGCTCTTGCAACATAATGTCAAGCTAATATTTCTTTGAATTGCTTAAGTATTCACGTAATCGTAATTGAAGATGAAACGTTTACTATATACACTGGATTGTATAGAGGGCCCATATTTTTCAAAAATTACTTCACAGAAAAATATCAAATTATACAAAAACGATAAAATATTTGTAAATAAAATACCATAAGCAAAAAATGGATCTCACCTAACAACACTACGGCGACTGTTGCGTTCTTTACGTACACCAACGTTCGATCCTAAATGCATTGTTGCATCGGTTATGGTTGTATTATTGCTTTCATCGGCATCATCTAACATTTCTGCTAAATCAGAGAGATCATCGCTTGGTATCCGTCGTAAATTTGTGTTATCATCTTTTATGTTCACACCATGACTATTCAATTCATTCGCCACTAAGCAAATGTCATTATTATTCGTTTTATTTTTATTCTTATTTCGACGATATGAGGTAAAACTTGTAGTCATTTTACCAAAGAAACCTTTCTTAACGCTGATTGTCGAAAAATAACTGATATTAAAAAGTAACGATTTCATGAGCAAAACAATGCAACTAACACACCCTACACTGAAGTCTAATGCGAAGATTAAACCCGCTTATATTTAAGTAGAAGGATAGTAAAATGGAATGGAAATGGAATTTTAGGGGAATAAGTGAATGATAGATGGAGATGCTAAACGTTGTTGATGTAGTCTAAGACACTTCCGATTCTGCCACGAACACCACATGATTACAAAGCTTGAAAATGTTTTCTTTGCTTTCTTATTCATTTACATGGCTGTTCTTAATCTTCACTTCAGTTTTATTAAATTCTTATTGAATTTTTTTATTAGTTTCACACTGTAATTTATTTATTTTTTTTTATTTTATTCGCATTTACTTGTTTTAAGCGATTAAGTCAACAATAAAACAGCACCTTTTGTTTATCATGCTAACTATTTCATTTCATTTGTAACATTCAGGAATACGCATAAGGTCAATATGAAATATTATAAATATATGTACATGTAAAAAAAACAAAAAACTGAGATAGACTGTACGAGTATTTTCTATAAATGGTCGCTTTTGATTACAAAATTTGTAGAGTTTATGGGGTTTTTGATGCTTGTGTCTGCGCCTTAAAAAAGTTCTGAATAAAAAATTATATTTTGATACTCTGGCTAGGCGTAGTCAATATTTTCCATTTTTGTACAAAACGCTACAGTATCGTGCCTAGAATATGCCTTCAAATTTTTATACACTTGTCTGCTATAGTGTATGCGGTATCCTCACGTCACATAGTATCCTTCATATTAGCCCTGCGACCGATTTCGCCCATTTTCAATATCAATTTTCGTACAAGAACTTGCAATATTTCTGCCAAAATTGAGGTCGATAACTTAATTTTTGCGGTCAGGAAAATGTTTACAACAGAACTTACATAGACGGACACACGGACATGGTGAAATCAAAATTCAAAATTTGATGCTGATCAAGAATATATATAGACTTTGTGGGGTGTCTGAAGCTTTCTTCTAGTCGTTGCAAACAGTTTGACAAAGTGAATGTTACTCCCGTCCTTGGGTGATGGGTATAAAAAGAAAAGTTCATTCAGCAGTAGAGGGCAATTTACGGTCTGGATCCTCGGGTTGCTTGCCGGACATCGTAATACTATTAAACTATACAATAGCCGTAAAGACTTGGGCATTTTCTTTTCAAGTGCTGGAGAAGATAAGACAAATTTTCAAATTGAAAAAATTGACTAAGCCTGATACCTGTTGCTTTGTGATATGTTGAAAATAATAACTGCATTTTACAACTAATCGTTGCTATGATTTTCTAATAATTCTAGTCTCAAATCATGCTATTAAATAAAAATATATGATAGATTGTAATTTAAAAGCAATGGACAACGCCACTGAGTTCTGAAACCGCCCCAATGATGTTGCAATTCTGCTTAATTATTTAACTTGACTTTCCATTTGATATAGAGATTGCTTATATTATATAAATATAACTATAAAATTAAACATAAAAAGTTTGACTGACTGCAGCTTTTTCTAGTTTTGTAATTTGCGTGACTATCTTATACCCTCTGCTGAAGATTGAGGATGTGATAATCTTGCCATTCCATTTAACACTTAGAGATATATTCTGGCGTTGTCATCGATCACTGGCCATAAAAGAAACCCAAATGTATTCTTATGATAGTCAACTTGATTTCGCATCAATTTTCGCATTGCGAAGGAATGCTTTTAGCATAAAACAACAGAGAAAAAGTGATCTCTCCGTAATATAATTATTCGCAAGCAATTAGAATACAGAAAAATGAAAATCTGCTAATTCGGCTACGTACGTATATAAGTTTACACCGACAAGCAGCATTTGAGCACTGACCGTTAGAAGCTTTCATTCCCTGAAAAAATTTCATAACGTTTTGACAATTAGTTTGCATATTACACTTGTTGCAGTTACGCCGCTTTTGTCATTTTCAAAATAATGGAAAAATGGGTTTGTACGCGTGACTTTTTAATGAGAAAATATACGTTAGCAATCAGCGCATAGTGTACTGGGCTGGATTCTTTCAATCTAATCAGCATTAGCTTTTGAAAGGTATATAGTGGCATGAGAGAGAGAGAGAGAGAGAGAGAGAGATAATATATCGTGTATATATGTGTAAGATCTGGTAGCTCTTTGTAAATGATTGCCGATTATATAAACCATATGTTATCCTATAGCGGATATAACTAATTTCAAACTCGAATAAAGTTCAAGTTCCAAGTTGTAAGCTTTAGCGCTTTAAAGCCCTAATTAATTAATTATATTTGCTCTTTACAAAGTTTTGCGAGCCATTGGGCTCATTCAATTGATCTTTTGACATAATGTCATCAATATATCGCCTAAATATTTCAGAAGTCTTGCCGAAACGATGGCGAAACGTGTTCAAATCAAAATTGCATTTATTTGGTGTGTTCGAATTTTGCTACGAAAACAATATAAAATTTTTCCCTTAATGAATACATATTTCTATGTGTTGTAAGCATTTGCCAAATCGAATATATTCTCTACAGAGAATAGATATGTATAAATGTATGGATTGGATTATTTTTTTATTATTAATGAAAATTAATGCAGAAAATGAAAATGAAAATTTTTACCAAGCCATAGGGCCATGGGGGCCAAACGTGGCAATTTTAAATGATCAAAACTAGGTTAAATTAAACTGATAAACCTAAAGCATTAACGAAGCAGAAGAAGATTTTAATGAGAATATAATAAAAAATGCAAACAATTGCCGCCATACGCTTATGTAACCAGTGCAAGGCAAATTCGTAGTTTTGCAAGTAATTGTTATTAAGAAACGCGGCTAATTATCTAATATTTGTAATCAATTAAAGTGGTTTTTGGCTTTCGGTCAACACGATTAATGTATTTTTTAATTGATTTTGATTTTTCAATATTGTTGCCGCCGTGTGCGCAGCGACTGTCTTTCAAGAAATCATGTTTTTCTTACAAAATCTTATTGCGTCAAATTTCAATATATGAGTAGATTTTTACATACAATATGTGCGATACTTTTCGCTATAAACAAAAATTATAAATAAAAAAAATAATAGAAAAGTAATCAAGTAAAATTAAAAATTCCTTTATGCACCCGTTTTCTTAAACTTACACTTAAGACTAGATATGTGTTGAAAATGCTTCTTATTTTATTAAATTCTTCAATTTTGGCAAGTGATAGAAGTGGGACGACGCTTAATGCATTTTTTCAGTTTCACAGTTAATTGGATGTATTTCTCTTTCTCTCTCTCTCTCGCTCTCTCTCTCTTTTTTTTGTTTTTTTTTTTTTTTGTTTTTATTAAAGTGAATTTATATCTATCTGGTTTTTCCCGGACATTGAAAATCTCATAAGGAGTGCGAACACTACCAATAAATTGAAACGCTTGACTGTCAAGATCAAAATTGAAGTTAAGTGAAAATCGTAGCAAACAAACTTGAATTTAACCATAACGTCACGTGTCCTTATATATTCGTAAGCAGTAGTGCAGAAATATATTTATTATACGTGCTATGCGGATTGCTAAACACGATTAATATTAGCGTTTCGTCTGCAAATCGCAGCTGAGGGTAAGTAAGAAATTCTTCGTTTTTACAGTCACGCTTAAAGTGGATACCATGATACATGATTGTTACGCTTGTACAACAACGACGACCTAAGAAGGTGATGAATTTCTTAGAGCTAGAACTTTTCATTTTCCTAATTACTTCAATAGAAGAGATAATAATAATGCGAAAATTGACAAACGATTGCTCGCCTCCTCGCCTCCTCGCCTACTCATGACAAAAACTAGCAGAAAGGAGTTATGTAAATGCGTAATAAACGGCAGAATTTTCTTAAGTGGAGTGTTAGCTAGTGTATCGGTGTTATTTGTATACAGATTTTGAACTATTGGTGAAAATGATATATAATCGTGGTTTTCTTAGATTTTTGCTTTCAATTTTCATATATTTTTTATCCTTATATAAATGGCTCCCTCCGCTGCTTGGTCATGTATATTGCACGTATCGCTGGCAATTTTTCAAGATATTTCAATGTAATTTAATCCAATGATTTATTTTGGCCCAGCGATCAACCCTATTGGAAAGGGTTGGGATGGGTTAAAGCATTGGTCCGACTACTGCCCGCATAAGGCTTGACTTCAATGAGATTCTTGGATGAAAACAATTTGCTTTTTTACTATTTCTGAACAAAAATGAATGGAAATACTAGCATGCCAGATAAGTGTAGTAAATTTCGACAGAATGGGAACTACTTGCCGTACATGCTCTTTTACAAAAAAAAATAAACTTTGTAGGGTAACAAGGTGCGATTTTTAGTACTTTATGACCAAGACAAGTGAGGGTTTGTAATTGATGACATGTAGGCGTAGGCTATTTGATTGTAGGCCTTCATCGCTTGCAATCCTTTAACTGGTTTCAGTTCCAAAAGATGCACATATAATGTGGAAAGTATCGTTTACTTATTTTCAACTGTAATCAGCAATGGTAATGACCATCGATCACCAGCGATTGCCTGCCATAAGCAGCAGATACAAGAACTTAAGAAATTAATGTGCGACCTTGTTATGCAGCCTCTTCATTTTTATATAGTATTTTGGCATTATGTTGTCACATTTGTTTTCATTTTTTATAACTTTTCGCCATTTAAACATGGAAAAAATACAAGTTTCAAAAATATCTAAAATGATTTATCAAAAGTAGCATCTTACTCTGCCGGTAATTGTATTGAAAAAGAACTCAAATAGGATTAACGATTTTATAATGCGCTCCTGCTAGGAAACTTAAAGACACAAGAAATGAAAAGGTTATCATAATCTTACGCGGAAATATTGGCGGCGATATGAGTATATCCTATCTGTAAGATAAATTATTAGTCTCAGACGTTTGCCGGGATAAATTCCGTTTACCCTGACATGTAGCTTGCGAAGGAAACGTGTTTGTTATACGTGGTATAAGGTAAGGCCTTGATACAGATCCCTATCTTAGAAAGCGCATCTTCAACGCACGTCCAACGGAATTGCAATCGCAAGCATTTCACGAGAGAGACTGACAGAAGGTTAATTCCTAAAAATGACACCGAATGTGCACTTGTTGTAATTGGAGAAGTTCTTAGACTATTCCTTTAAATTTTCGAAAGTTCGGAAGAAAATTAGACTCATTGCACCTAAAAATGACAACGAGCATCCATTTGCCGTGGTTGGAGAAGTTGTTCGACTATTTCTCTTAAGTTTTCGAAACTCTGGCAATAATTAAAAAAAAAAAAACCATGTAAGAAAGTTACATTCGACGAGGGCCGAATATCGCATACCGACCACTATGCTTTTCGCATTCTATTCTCCAAGTTTTTTTATTTTATATCCATATTGCTTGTATCATTAAGCAAAAAGTAATCACGGTGTCTACCATACTTATTTTAGAATTAACCCATTTTTAGGCAGATAATATATCTTCATTTGACTTGACTTGACATAAAACGATAATTTAATCGATTGTAACCTTGTGTGTACATGAGCAATTTTTTCCATTTGTGCAGGTAAAAAGCGCAGTGTGCCGGCGCAAAGTAAATGTGGAAAATTTCCCTTTTTTAACTTTTATAATTTCCGAGCAACGAGCAAAAATCAACAAATTTTTGTTAAGAAAGACGGAGTTGCGTTCAGTTTATGCTCCACTGCGGGCTTTGGCTCTGTCCAATTTGACCCATTTTCAATGTCAATCTGCGTGCGAAGACTTCCAATGTTCTTACCAAAATTTGAAGTCGACATCTTCATTTGTGCGATCAGCAAAGTGCCAAAAACAAACGCTACACAGTTACAAAGATGGCTAAATCAATTCTGAAGAATTTCACGCTGATCAAGAGTATATATATTTTATAGCGTCTCTGAAGCTTCCTTTTGGGTGTTTAGCAAGCATTACAAAATGAGTATACCCCCATTCCCCCACCCTTCGCCCCTTATATTGGTGGCTGTAAAAATCATTATCTTGTTCATACATTTCCAGAGGTCAGACAGGCGCTGTGCTTGATCTATATCTGAAAGTCTTTGTGTTATGTTGGCTGGCGAATATATATCTTAGTGAACAATTCTCAACAATTTTCTGTTTCAAAACTTTGAAACATGAAGTGTTGCGATGGGACGATAAATTGTATATAATTGAATTCTTTTGTTGGGGAACAATGAAGAGGTTATAAGAACCTGTGCGCCTTATCGGTTTGTTTTCTCTAAGCAATAACTTTACGTGACTACTGTCAAATGTTCGGTGTGGGCTGCCATAGTAGCTTTTCTTCCTCTTTGACTGTGCATGTTCACTGCTAGCGTAATATGATTATTTATGATGATATAAAAGCTGGTAAAGCGTTAAATGCATGTTACTGAACAATATTGAATTTCAAGTTAAAATGCGTTTAAATATTGTTGGATCTCATTGCATTACCGGTTTCGCATTGCAATGAAGTTGTGTTTTTGCGAATTTTTATTTCTTTTTCTTTTTTTGGAATATCTTTAAGCAACGTTTTCCTATTTGTAATAGCAATGCACTTTGGATCCATTAAAAGATGACCTACGTAAACTTGTTTAAAATTTAACAAATTTAAATTGAATGTCTCTTGAACTCAATTATCCAAAAAGCTAAAAAAACAATTTTTCATAGAATGGCTTTTGCATCCGCCATTGTAAGATAATGTATCTAACACCCAAAAGGAAGCTTTAGAGACGTTATAAAGTGTACATATTCTTGATTGGCGTGAAATCCTGAGTTGATTTAGCCATGTCTGTCTGTCTGTCCGTCTGTATGTCTTCCTGGTGTGTGTTGTTTAGCACTCTCCTGGTCGCAAAAACGAAGATATCGACTTCAAATTTGGTAGAAACAAACATTGGAAGTTTCTGCAGGCAGGTTTCAGACTTCTGTGCGCTACTGCGCACACACACTTGCTTTACAAGACGCTTTACTCTCTAGCAACGCAACAATAGAGCCGGTCGGCCGTGCCCACCCAAAGTGACGAGTAATTAAATTTAATTTTTTTCACTTTTTTTAGGTTTAATGCTTATTTATCATAAGGCAAGCAAGACGAAACGTTTAAAACTATTCGGTACACTCCTCAAACGAAGACATATTATCTGCCTAAAAATGGGTTAATTTTAAAATGGACAAACTACACAGCGCGATTAATTTTTTTTTTAATAATTGGAGAGTAGAATGCGATTAGCGTCGTAGTGGGTATGCGAGATTCGGCGTCCGCCGAATATAACTTTCCTACTTATTTCAGATTCGGTTCGTTTCACAGGCCTTAAGAGAAACCTAAACTTACAAAGGAAATTGAATCAATTCTGTATCTAGTTGCAGTTTTCGTTGATAAAAACTTACACGAGCTCGTAATTGTGTCTTACACAAGTATGATTTGATCGTTTCTGTAAGTTGCTTAATAAGGGCGGAAATGTTACATATATATATATATATATATATACATATATCTTTTTTCAATTCTTACGTGAGCCAACTGCAAAAGATATAATTAATAGTGGATTACGATTGCACGGAAGTTGCTTTGAAATATTTCTGCTTAATAACACAATTGTTGTTTATAATTATTGCATTAATATAATAGCAATTATAACTTATTTTCATTGAACTTGCTCCTCCTTCACTCTATTATTACCATAGTATTATAAATACACATTTCCAATACACTTATGTTTAATGCCTTATAACTCGGCATATTTAAACACTTTCACTGGGAAATTGTTTTCTATGTATTCTAAAGTAATGGCACACCCTACTGGACGGTTTATCAGGTTTTCCAAATAATTGTAATCGATAGTAATATGCATCGGAGACTTGGTGCTTATGCAAGTCCATTCTCTTCGGAATGATAGTCCATGACAATACCGTGCATAACAGTACATTGTAGGAGGCATACAATAGTAACTTAACTTGATTATCAATTTCCTATACCTTCGTGAATACACTTTTACAATCTTTATACTCATCATTGAAAGATCGAGGGTATATTCATTTTGTCAAAACGCTTGCAACGCCCAGAAGGAAGCTTCAGAAACCTAACAAAGTATATCTATTGTTACGAAAATCCCAAAGTCAGTTAAATGTCAGCTAAGTAATTTTCGTAAGAATAAATTCCCTAAAGAAGGGAAAACCAAATGAGCATTCGCAGGCGCCTCATGCAGCTGCAGGCCAATGAAAACGATTAGTGGAAAAGCAAACAGGTAAAAGCTAAGTGCATATTCGCAGGCTCGTCATGCAGGTGCAGGCCGATGGAAACGATTAGAGGAAAAACCAGGCTAGGATTAGACCATAACCATAAATTTAGGTATAGTAACATTCTTGTAAAATTGTATATAAATCGAATATTTGTGAAAAGTAGAGTTAGTCTAGCAAGAACGTAGAAGTTGAGAGTACGGCCAAAATAAATTGTAAATAAATATTCCTACTGTTGTGAAAGACAAAGTAGTAAAATAAAAGAACTTTGAAGTGCATTTCTCTTGATCAATATATCCACGATCTAGTGATACGGACTGTATCTTGTAAAAAGCGAATTTCATAACAATATGTTCTTGATCTGCATCAAATACTGAATCGATTTAAACATGTCAGTCTTTCCGTCCGTGTAATCTCTGTTGTAACCATTCTCCTGATCGCTAAAAGCAAGTTACCGCCTTCAAATTTGGCTTAAACATTGGAAGTTCTCGTACGCAGGTTGGTGTTGAAAATGGGCCAAAGCGATCGAACGATATGTCTACAGTACTACGTAAATTAAGAACACCTCTCTTCTTCAAATGGATTAAAAAATTGTTTTTTTTTTTGATCATTATTAATAAACTGCAGCAGATAGATCTACCAAAAATTTGGACGTGTACTCTACGGACGTCGCTGTAGTAGCCGTGCAAAAATGGAAAAAATTGACCACACCTGCCCAATATTACAGCGTATCACAATTCAATTCTTATGAGGCGCAAAATTTAGTTTCAGAAACCCCTTATAGCATATAAATTCGTGGGTAAATTGGGTAGTATCTGTAGTAAACTTTCTTCCGTTCGCAGAAATAAAGATATCGCCTACAAACTTGCAAAAGAACTTAAAAATTACCCAAACATTTCAAAGGATACGCCTAGAGCGCCCATATGCCAATGCGAAAAGAACTAAGAACAACTTTGCTTTCCTTGTTTTTTGCTCGTCACTCATAAAGTGCAACAAATACATCATATTCCACTTTTATTCTGAAAATCGAAAAAATCAGCCGCGCCCAGCCAATATTATAAAGTATGAAAATTAAATTCTTTCCTTCTTTTTAATTTTTTTTTTTTTTACGATGATGGTGATGGGTTTAAAAAATTCGGTAACGACTGATGTTTATTTATCGTACGATCTTTTTAGTGTTTTCACTATTTTTTTATATTTGAAAGCTTGTGTATGTGATTTAAAATAACAATAATACGCAAACATTAAGTTATTTCCACAGTAAGGACTACATCACAGCCGTTCACCTACTAGACATCTTCTTCTAGCCATAAGGTGAAAACGGGAAGTACAAACTATTTTGTTAATAGTCCCATGCAATTGTACACAATCAAGTTGATGAAAGTCAAAGAAGCGAATTTTACTTCAAAGCACCCCTTGCCCAAAAGGTAATCGATTTTGACTTAAAAATTATGCTTTTTGCTAACGGATCTTTCAAGCTTGGAGTCACATATCACAGTCAAACCTAATTGAGCTTAAGTTATGATATACGTAAGATACACGTAATTCATTACGAGATCACATTGGAACTCTTATAACTGAACACGAAATTATAAAAATGAAAATGAACTATCCGACTCTCGACCATGTTGAGAAGTCCACAATTTTTTCTAGCAATCTAACCGTAATCAATATCCTCTTCAGAACAAAATACGTGAATAAAATGACGTCAACCTTTCTTAAACCCAAACATCGCTATCTTACTAATGTACATTAATGCCTATTGCCATTAAAGATAACAGGCGAATGTGTTCATAAAGTTGCCAACAATCTATTGCTAAGCCCATAAATAATCAATGGAGACTTGTCCAAAAATAATCCATGATCCTACAACAATTGCGGCAGCCAGACAAAGTACACAGTCTAAAATAGATTCCGCGCTACATTCCCGGTTGGTCTGCACAGTTAGCTATTATAATAAACCATGATGAAATAAAGACTAAGCCAGATTGTTAAAATTTATGTGTACGCTCAACTCAACTTAACCCTAGCGCAATGATAGCGTGACAGCAGTACATAGCCTAAAGAGATGCCACGTCTCTAACATTGATTCAGCACTACATTCCCTGTTAGATTGCAGAGTCAACTATAATATAGCCATGAAGCAAAAATTCCTTTCCTTCCCTGCCGTAAGCAAAAATCCTTTTACTACTTATCCTCCTATCCGCCTGTTAAAAATCACGCCGTTTCGTAGACATAATAGACTAACGCCTAATTTTCTTTTCTTTTTTTTTTTATATGTATTTTAAATTTATTTATAAAATGCATCAGAAAATCTATTAAAAGTAAAGATTTAAACATTTCTTGCTCTCTCATCAGAGTACGTTCGAAGTCGGCACACGGATCTGGCCATCTTCGTATAAAAAAAGAGCTAATGTTTCTAAGGTTTTCCTCTTTTTTTTTTTTTGAAGTGAGGTTTCTATTTTAAAACTCTAAACTTGGCCTCACATTTTTCATTAGTTCATGATCATCATGTTAGATTCAAAATTCAAATGAAATCGGTAAAGTAAAAAACCATATATAAAGAAGCATGCAGTTTATACATATGGTTCTTAATTTGTACTCTTCTTACCTGCAAAGCGCGACCAAAATTTTGTAAAAATATATACTTGATAGATATACGATATACAAACGATTTCGAGTAGACGTTTGTTTGAAGTTGAAAATGCAATCACAAATAATAGAGGAATGGGCCCAATAAATCGTAAAAAGTCCAAGTATTCCTTATACGCTTTTTCTAATAATCAACTTCCGTAGAAAAATATTAAATTTATCATTCTCCCTCTCGGCGCCTATTATTCAAAAAAAAAAAAAAAAAAAACCACTAGGAAAAAGTATCAAGATATTCTTTATCTTGCCATATCTTGTCTTGCCATCAAAAACTTTTTAGGTGATAACAATTTCCTAATACTTTATCCCCGAACTCCGCTGAGTTAATCAATCTTAGATTCGTACGTTATTTTTAGAAAATATTGAACTTAAAGCATCGCATTGCTTGACTCTCACGAACATTTTGCTTTCCAGTCGCGATCATGATCCCCTATATGATTTCGTTGTTACGCAAGGAACGGATCAAAACTAATTTCATATTTTCAGCTTTAGTCAGAGCACCTCCTTAGAAATGGCTTTAAGACATCCCTATATATGCATGGCACTGACCATCATATTGTACGTATCTTTAAAGAAAAAAAGAATAAAAGCTATTATGGCTTCCGTCTCTACAGCCCAGATGTTCGGATGCGTAAAAAATGTTTAACTTTAAAAAAGTGATATAGTAATAGGTCGATCCTATCTGCCAGCTGACATTGGTATGCATTTAATGGATAAAATGAATTTTCAAATGAATATAGAGCAATATTATAGCTTGCTTTTTAATTAAAAGTCCGTTGATTGGCCAATGAAATGGCTTTGTCCCAAAATTCAATGCATTCTAAATCGACTTACACAAGCCGGTGTAAATCCATTCTTTGATAATGAACTCGCAAATTCAGTTTGTTGTTGAGAGTTACTACTAAATAAAAATGAGAAAAAAAGATGAAGTCAGGCTTTATGGTATTGCCAACATGAAGTTCGATTAGTTACTAACGGGATGGGGAGACAAGTATATCCTGATAATTTTTTTAAAAGCTACTATAACTAATTCATGTCATTCTAATTATCTATACTCAGCAGAAATACGTCAATTAATTGATAGAGTTCGTAAATTGTGTCAACATGACTTCGGGTGATCATAAAATATACCGGCTTTGCTTTTGCGTAGGATACATAAAGGACATAGGATCGACTTTTGCCCACCTGTTAGTTTTCTCATGAGTGCATCTATGCACGCGACCATCCTTCCACTTATGTATTGACTCAGAGGCTTACCTATCATCCTTTGTCTATTCATTCATTTAAATGAATGCACCTAACATAAAACATATCATCCTAGTTTTCACTTCAAATCAGTGTATTCCTAATTGTCTAGTCGCACTTCTGTCCACCTGCATTTCTACTCGTCTCTCACTTCATTTATTCACTAATTAGTTTGAATAACTTATTTATTCTTTTTCCCATTTGCCTATCATATCTGGCTGCCTGTCTGATCACCTGATGATGATTTTTTCATAACCTTTGTAGCATCCAGGAAAATGCACCTGTATACCACTTCGCTCAATTTGTAATAAAGTTCGATTTTCTTCAATTATTCTAGAGTGATGCGTCGTAAATTCCTTCCAGCGCGACGCACTCTTGAGAAAGAATATTTTCTGATGTTATCGATCGTTAGGATAAAGTTCATTCATAACTAAGGTAGGAGGGCAAATATTGCTGTATAATTAACAAACTAGATCAGTTTGTTCGTCTATGCATGAAAACGAGAGTGCATCTGTCCCTGCATCCATCGGATTGAAATATCAATTCATACAAGTGCAGCCCGTCCACCTGTTTGTCGCAAGTATAATTATCTTTCCACCCGGCTCCTCACTATTCCAACACACTAGTCTGCCTGTTTTTATTCGTCCGTCCGTACGTTTGACCGCCCGGTTAACTATTCATTGAGTTTCAGCACTCAGTCTCCTGCTCGTAAATCTATTCCCATCCTATCAAGGATAAAATTATCATCCAACACCCTATTGTTCTTGTTTTCGAAATTGAGATGCGAAGCTAAAACTAAGCTCAAGTAGAACTTGGATCGATTTCACAGAAAGCAAAACTGAAAATTCTCTGAATATATCCAAAAAAAATTTCTTATCAAGATAAGCACGTGACAGTGGCTGTCTTGTACACTTGCACGCTTGTGTTTTCATTTTATAACTCAATGCAAGTGCATTTTATTTCGCACTACAACAACAAAATTAAAACTTAATATTCGTCCTAAGGTGAATATGTTCAATAATTTCCTCTTTAATTATGTGTTATTTATTTAATATCGCTTTGTGTATTTTATTTTTTATTATTATTGTTTTAATTTTTTTTTTTTTTTATTGCTTTATTAGCGCTTTTATAATAATTTTTTTTTCTTGTTTCTCTCTTTTACCCAACACTTTATAATGAAAAACACATTAAAAAAATTTTTTCAATTTATTGGATATATTATATGACTATTTTTTTTTTTTTCTCTCTTTTTTATTTATTGCTTTGAATGATGAATATTCAAATCGATGATGAGTAGTAGATAGAGTACACCCGCGTTATAAATAATACTTGTTTTTTTTTTTTTGTTTTTATTAATTATTATTATTTTTATTTTTTTTTTCATACAACATAAACGTATGTTGATGCTGATGAATGAATGGTAAGTTTGCATCTATTTTGATTGTTTAACCGATGGCAGTGTTTTCACCAACAAAAGAAAAACAAAAGAAAAGCAGAAATTTGTAAATGGAAGCAGATGGAAATACAAAAATAAAAAAAAAGTGCACTTTAAAGAAAACATAGAGTCGCTTGGCTAAATATCGTAGAAGAAGTAAGTGTAACACAGATGAATAATCTATATAACTGTGAAAAATTGGTCCGAGCTGTTATGAGCTTCAATTTGTGGATGTTGGTTTGTTGCATCGAGAAACGTATGCTTGATTATTGTTTTTAGATAGATATGTAGGAATATGCTTTTGCATTTATAAAAAGAAATACACAATACACACATACACACACACACACACATAGATGGGCACGTATACATTTACCCAGTTATATATATACACACACACACACACACAAACACACACACACACCCATGCATAAATGTTTTGCTTATATCAAATCACTTGAATGCACAAAAAATTATGAGCAAAAACAACAATAAGAAGAAGAAGAACAACAACAACAGCAACAGCAACAATAATAATAATAATAGCAAATATAAACTACCTTTTCATTTTGTTTGCGGTTTCTTAGAAAAGAAAAAGAAAAAAAAAAAAATAAATAAAATAAAAAAAAAATGGAATAAACTAGCTCATGAAAATCACAGCATTTATTTGTTGCTCTTATATTTTTAATTATTTAATTTTTTTTTGTTTTTTCGTGGCTTTTATTTGCTGAACGCGAAGCCCGATAAAAGTAATGATTTCGTTACGTTTCGTTAAATTTTTAAAACAACTATTACAACAACTATATTAGAGCAGTAGACTGGAGCCAAACTGAAGCTATATGCCACACAAATGAACAACAACAAATTATATATAATAATATTATCTATCGTCTTAAGCAAACAACAAATTAATAAATAAAATCCATTTAAATGGTCACTTCAAGCAAAAACGCCCGTCTCGAGATAACTATGATTTGCAAAATAAACAAATTTTTAACAAAGTTATTGATTGCTCATCATCAGTTAGTTGTTCAAGTTAACGTAATTAAGAAGAAATGTTTCCTTTTCCGATAGACAAACAAAACAATAACAAAGAAAAAAAAAAAACAATCGAAATTTTAGACTCGCGAAGATGTACCGCTCGTTAAGGTCACGTTTAATTTGAGGCAATTTTTCTTTTGATTTCACTTAAAGACACTTTAAGCAGCTTTTCCGTTAAAAGTTCGTTTGTTTTTTGAATGCGACCGTTGGATGTTTCTTGGTTTGTTGGTTAATTTGCTCTTAGTGTGCCAATCGAAAAGTGTAAATGTCGCCCCTTTGCGCAAAACTCAGCCACATGCGCATAAACACGCACACGCATAAACAAGAAACGATAAAGACAAGCCACCACCACTCGTTTCTAATAATCGCGCATGAATAGATCAAATGCGACCAATCGAACCGAACTCAAGCGTAGACGACTGACGGTAAAGTCAAAACATTGAGTTTTTTTTTCATTTTTCTTTTTTTTCTATTTTTTTTTGTTTTTTTTTTTTTTTGTAAATCCACTCAAATGGCTTATAGGAGGTATATGTGGCATAGCATATGCTTATACGTATTATGCTTATCATATGCGCTTCTGTTGGTTTATTGATATAAGCACATACACATGCACACACACATATATATATATATATATATATATGATTATATTTAGTTACATTTTTTTGTATATCATAACCGAATATGCTCGCTCGCATATGAACCGAATTGCTGTTGTTTAAGCATTTAATTATTCCGTTTATTAATCAAATTTTATTTGTTTAAGAGATTTGTATGGGTAACGTAAACCCACAGGAGAGCACTTTCATATCTTTTTTTTTTAATTCTTTTATGCCAATGATTTATTACTCATTGTGGATTTTAGTAGACATGTTCTTCTTACTAAATTGCAACTTTTACTCATCTAAATTACAGGTTATTGTTATTGCTGTTGTTGTTGCGTTTATTGTTACTATCGATATTGTTATTCTGTGTATTGTCTTTTTTTCTCATAATTTGTACGAATTTTTTTTTTCCCCCTGATCAATTCATAGCAGACGAATACGCAATTACATGCATTAATAATTATAGTACTTTTCGCTTAACTACGTTGTCAGCCTACTTATCTGACGAGTAGACTTAAAAACTGATATGGTATTATCCGAAAAGTGCTTAGTCAAAGCTGAAGATCAGTATAAATTAACGGCAATGCCTATAACAAGCAGCATTCAACAAAGCAAAAGCTTCTCGCATGCATAGCTCGTCGGTCTTGCTCGTCGACCATTCGCGTATCATCACTTATTAGAATTCTCATGGCCGCAAAAAGAAAAGCAACTTAAGAGCAGTACTCATAGCTTATGACCAGAGTTCGAATGTGAAAAAAGCGAAAATTCTCACTAGCAGTCACGAAAACGAGTTAATACTAAGGCCATAAGTGGCCGACCAACTTTTCAATACTATTCAATGTTTCGCTTAATGCCTCTTCTCCTAAACATCTTCTTTTGATAACAATCCGCAAAGTGCGAATCAATGTTGACCACATTTAGCAAAGTTAACATTTTTTCCATCATTTCTTGTCACGTAAAGGGCATAATTTTCAGGAGAATCGTTATAGTGGAAAGGAAAGCATAAAATGGATCTATAAAGTTCAAACTTGGAAATAGTACATTAACTTGTGACGTCACTTTATTTTTGATCAACTGTCAGTATAAAGTACTGCATGTTATATTTGGCTGCCTTGTAAGGACTAATTTTGTGTAGGAACGCCTGTATATGGAAAGGTTTTGCAGGAAGTCGTTCTATTCTTTTTTGATTTTCTAACTCAAAATAATTGTTTTTTGCGAATTTTTCTCGGTAAATATTAAAAATGGCAACATTTTTTTTCCAAATTATTTTCCTTAGACTTAATCTTTGGGCGAAAACATATCACCGTACAATGTTGCGGCGAAATGGCTACCCGCAGAAGATATATGAAAATACGTGAGAAGACATCAGACACATAGACTACAAAAAGAACGAATTTGCGAATCAATTGGCACAAATGATGTTACATATATCGCACCCGCACAAAAGCGGCATAAGGTACCAAAACTTATTGAAGTGGTAAAAGATATGGCAACGAACCACGTTGATAGAAATGCTACAATCTATGTTTAGTTTTTCTTCTTCATTGAAACTCTTATATCAATTTTTACGGACATGCCATTCCATATTCCCGTCGGATCGTGACAGCAGTCTTTGCAATTATTCGTCCTTATCATACGATTTTATATTATAAAGTGTGAACGTAAAAGCTTCAGAGTTGTAAGTTGCATCATAGTCATCGAGATGATGGACTGACGTCTCTAAAGTTTAACGTGAATGCCTGCAGTTTATGCTTAATTCCAAGTTGTCGTGTACTACAAAGGTTAAATAAGCAGCATTACCCAGCGCTTCTTCTGGGAGAGGACAATTCCTAACAATTTTGTTCGCTCCACTACTCCTCTATTTCCATAACGGAGACATGCCTATGGATTATCGCCTCATCTCGGCAATCTTAACATATAGTGCGCTGCGGTTGTGGTCATGAAATTACAGCCACCGCAAAACTACCCGGAAGACTGTTTCCGGCTTTCAAGGCGGAGTCGGTGATAATTTACAAATTTCTCTCGAGCGAACAGTAAAAACTGTACGTAGCGTTAACCTATGCGTGTGTTCGGATCTTCCATTCATTCCGGATCACAAATCCACCTATTCTCCCCTTTGGATATCTATCGACACAACCAACAGCCATATCTTTACCTTAGGGGTTCTTAGGTCTCATCAAATCTGCTTGCGCCACACGTACAGTATAAGAAGCCTTTTGGAAAACAGAAAAAAAAAGGTTTCTTTGATACGCGGATAGACGAACCGAGGAAGAATAGATTCCGAATTTCGCATTAATTTACTATAGAATAATAAACGGAAAAAGTACGCATTAATTAAAAATTTGGGAAAATTTCTTACAATTTCTTGCCATAATCAGTACTCGTATTACGTGCATGTGTAAGCACGCAGCCATTAACTGAAAGCTTTCGATCGGTTTGATAGCTTCAAACCGTGCAAACATAGTTTATGGACTTGGCATGTTAACAACTTCTATAGGAGTATACTTCATATGCTATACATAAGCAATTGTTGCTTGATATTTTGCGGATATAGGGAAATTTAGTTCAAAACTTAATGCTTGCGCACTAAGAAGAATGGGCACACGTACCCAGTTATACGTAACGTTACCGATATTATATTCAATACATTATTCATTAACATTCGTATCGTAGGTGTTACGATGTGTTTATTATGTTTGTTAATCATGTTATCGCATTAATTAATATGATATTAAAACGTATTATAAAGTACTTTGCATGTTTACGTCCATACTATCGTACGTAATTTTAAAATGAAAAAAAAATAAAAAAATAATAATAATAATAATGAATACATAAGTAAATAAATAAATAATATATAATAAAAACAAATAAGTATGTTATAGTCGATCAAGTTCGACAGTTAAATATATATTTTAATCGTATGTTATTTATAAAGTGTGGACTTATCTTAAAATATATCAGTGGAAAATAAAAGTGGCACAAGGCTGATCATTTATTTTGCGAGAGAAAGGATGAGGAAGTATAAGAAAAAGGAATAATAACAATAATAATAAAAAAAGACTTTAAAAATTGCTTGAGTAATAACGATTACATCTCTGCTTAAAGAGCAGATAGCATACATACGTTCAGAGATGGAAAGGGATAAAATCTAAAGCCGATAAGTATGCGCACTTAATCATTTGTTATATGCCGTAAGTATTTATCTGATTTGATTGTTCGTTCCGCTATTCGGCCGGGCGTGCGCTTCTCATCTCTGATTGAAATATCTTACATGGCAAAAGAGGATATAGAAAATCGAAACTGTAAAGTTAACTTGCCTTACGCCTGCGCCTCAAGCGTGACAATCAACCGAAACTACTCACAAGCTTTTTGAAAATTATTAAAATTTTCAAACAAATCTTCAAGAAATGAAGGAACGAATAACCTTTAATTTGTTAACAATCACGCGATTGAAAATTTAACCTAAAACTTTATGAGATCCCTTCTCACATTCCTGTTCACATGCTAAACGCTATAAAAAGGTTATCTATTACCACAAGTCACAATCTATAGTTAAGAATTGAATAAAAATTGCCCAATACGAAAAGCGGACGAAAACATGCGTTAACATGGTCCAGCCTTTATAAGGTTGTTTTTGTTTTTTTTTTATTTGCTAGAATTCATTAGCAATAAAGATAATTTTTTGAATTTAAAAAACTTTATTTGCAACAAAAACTCTTAGATGGTGCGGTTAGATCCAAAATATAGACCAAATTTAGTAACATGACTGCTTTGGAATAATTTTCGTTGTATGTTTACAATAAATCAGACGTTGTTTGTTGTATCCCATAAAAACTTGCTTTGATATAATGCAATAGATGTATAGGTGCACTGTTTTCCTCTGACAAACGCCCACTTGTACTGTGCTAATGCGAATGTGATATTGCTTAGCGATTTCTACGAAAATCGTGTCAATTTGATGGGTAAATATTGTGAATCATTACAATCGCACTAATTAAGAAAAGCAAGTTCTAATTTAGCACAAGCGTCCCTTCATCGACTAAGAATACGAGTTTAGAAAATGATTTCTATACGTTCGCATATCATACGGTCAGAATGTAAAGCAAGCTAAAACAACCTCGGAAATTGACGGATTTCCGTAAATATAATCTTAACTAAAGATGCATTTTTCGTCAGGGTTTTATCTCTTCAATCGACGTGGTACGAGGGATCTTTTTCTGAGTTTTCAGAGAGAGACCAGAAGTCAAGCATAGCCAACTCATGCAAAGATCTGGGTTGCATTTTCGCTAAAGAGGACTCTCAAAGGGCCAATGCATTACACTCTAATAATATTTCTTACCACCAAAGTGGCCTAATAGGTCAAGGTAGTCATAGTGGGCCCAACTAAAATATTCGAAGCACACTTAATCTTGTGATATACTTGTTACAACAAAATATTTTTAACCCAAAATTAATCTTCCTTGACCGCCTATCAAGATTCAGGAAAATCGCAAAATTAATTCTCGCATCCGATTTCTGTATTTATCAGTTGAATTATTTTATGGCATTTATATAGAAATATATTCGTTTTTATTTTTTTCTATAACCTACACTACGTGCGTTGGAAGGGTATATTAAAATTGTGTGTGGATGTATACCGAGAAACGCTTGAGATGGACCCATCTTTTATTATATACCGATCGATTGAGAATAAATTTCTGAATGGATTTAAGCTTGACCTGCCCGTCCGTCCTGTATTTTTGTTATCAACCTACAAGTCGCAATTTTTGAGACCGCAATTGAAAATGGTTTGCATCGGACTGCGTCTTCGTATATATGAATAACTGTATTAAACAAAGTATTGTGGGACATTTAATGGTTAGCCGTAGCCCACCATAATGTTTTCACTTATCGTTTCTTTAATGCCGGCAATGAAGCACAAGAACCAAGTTTGTTTCTTGCTGCTGTTGTAAACCCCATCGCAAATTCCCCATCGCACTGATTATGTTTGATAGTTCTTCGATTGGAAGGCACATGAGAAAAATATCGTCTACGTTTTGCTTTTGCGATTTGATTCTGATGGAAGTCACAGCATTTCTATTAATCTCAATTATTTTCAATAATTCACACAAGATTGTAAGCAAATTTGTGTGAAATTATAAGTGGGGATTGAGTGGACATAAAGATTTCGAAACTTATTAGAGAATAAACGCAATTTATCAGATCTGTATAGCGTGTGCCAGACATGGAATGATAAAATTATTATTTTAGTTCTCTCATCTAACTCCCCATTAGTGAAAGTTTAAATCGATTTTTTTATTAAATTTTGTGTGACACTAAAATACGTTTATTAAATTTTATAAATAATTTCACTTTACTTTTAATATAATAAACATTTTACATATATTATGCATAGATCAAATGAAAAGAGGGGCAGTGGGTTAGCAAGCAACGGGATAAATATGTTATTGAAATGGTTCGAATGTAAGAAGAAAATAGAAGAAAATCGAGAAATCAATGCAATATTTTATAGCGAATCTCACATTTGTGTCTGAAAGTCAGCATTGAACAGTTTAATGCCTAACAAGTTTCATTGCGAGTTAGATTTAAACAAAATTGAGTTTTTAGTTTATAGAATTTTTGCATTTGAGTGTAAGGCTCAAGTCAAGTTGAGTTTTGCTCTAAAAGATGCTGTACCGCATGAATGAATGTTCATGTGTGACGATCTCCTTAGAACAAATGCATGCAAGCATGTGCAACTTTAGACGTTGGTTTCGAAAAATGCATGCGCGGAAAATACCGGTCAGTTGATAAGAAAAACCGCTTACTACTGGGAAAAACATGCAATTCTCGTTTCACTACATATTACAGTACACAGACACAGACAAAGATACACACACACATACACACATACATACACACACCATTAGTAGTATAATATTCTATAAGAATTATTTATGGAGCATTAAATTGTGTTCTAATTTAACGGATATCTTGGCTAAACTACTACTATATGTATATACATGTACATATATATATATATATATATAGTTTTCTAATAACGATAGCAAATAAATATAACATGTATTCAAATCAATGAAAACTTCATAAATTTTAAGGCCTGAAATTAAGCCAAAGACGTATGCTGACCAAACCTTAGAAAGATTCATGTGCACTCTTCATCAGCGTAAGATATCGGAAAGACCTTGTGGCATTTAGGCCATTTAGATATAGTATCGTTTGCTACTACTCACAACGGCTTATGACCGTCTGTGCATTGAAGATTGAGCCGCACTTGACGACTTAATTCTAGTTTCTACCAAATCGCAAATGAACAAGAGATTAGATCGAGTTTAACCGTCCAATCGTCCATATCGAATCGATAATAAGCAAAATAGTTGTTATTGTTGAGGAAGAAATACTTCGTTAAAAGCTTTTTTTTTTTTTTCTTTGTATATCTCCTTGGTATGTTCATATAAAGGGCTTTGTAAACGTTTTCTTCTTAGCAAAGAATATCATTGGGCCTGCAATGAAACATAAAATTTTATGCAAAGCTTCCATCCACTCGAGATCCTGTAATTTACTTTACTTAAGAATCCTTAAAACCATATGTTTTTTTAAAAGTGTCACTGTCCATCAACCTTAACTACCTATACGAAAAATAACGGGCAGTTAATTGATGCTTAAACCCATACTCAGTTAGGATTAAAAATCAGATGATAGAAGTGACACTTACTACTTAAGAAAAAGTTAAGAGCTATTCTCAACAGGTCAGATGCAATTTGTATAAAGATATTTACTAAATACAGATTTAATTGGATCACTTGAAGATAAAATTATTTAGATACGAGAATAAGTGTTAAATAATAAATCGCAGAACGATGACGCAGATCTCTACACAACGTGTGGTACATGAAATTTGTTCATATGTATGCAACGCGGAAAACAAGTTGTTATAGTTTGCTATACCGAACAACCCGAAACAATTTTCCGAACTATTTTCTGAGCCGTTTCATATACTAAAGCACTATTTCACTATGGAACGTCTGTCCGATGTACAGGTTGTTTTTGTCGAGCTATTTTTATGCACTCTGCGATCATGTTTAAATCTGAAGAGGAATTCTTTTGAGAATTGATTCGATGACACTATTTTTACGACCACGCCCCACATAAAACAGCATGTTGAAACAGCATGAGTTATTTAATAATAAGCATTGTCTGTGGGTTTTTGGGAAAAATCACGACGAATTATAACCATAAGCAACTTGTTGGCATATATACTTATGCCAAAAAGAAGACGTCAACGTTTTCGAAAACCATTCAATATGCTAAGTTAGAAAGCGATGTACCTCCGAAATTTGTGTCCCCCTTTCTCTCTCTCTCTCTCTCTCTCTCTCTCTCTCTTTCACGGTTAGATACGAATATAATAGGAAAGCAAGAGGAAAAAGAAATTTTTCTGCTGCCCACACAACACTGAAGAAAAAAAATAGCTTAAGATGCTTTAAGATGTTGCGTTCAGAAACCCGTACATAGATAGAGCAAGATTTGTTCAAGTTAGTAAAAAGCGTGCATACAATGTAGTGAAGTAAAGTCAATTAAGTTTACGCACTATTACCGTTAGATGGTAGCGGTCTGACAGTATCTATTAACGAAATTTCTTAATGGCTTGTCCAAAGGTCTTCTAAAGGCCTCCTAGTAAAATGAAAAGCGTTAGAATACGTCGTCATTTATCTGATCGCCTAACATTTCATTACATTATCTTGCATATTTATTCCCTCGAAATTCCTATAAAGGATAAAAACAAAGTGGGAGAAGAACGCATCGTATCACTCAATAAGTCGTCGGTCTGGGACGATACCTGTCAAAATTTCATGATATCGTGATAACTAGTTTGCAATCTGCATTTGTTTTAGTAATGCCACTTTCTTATTATTGTTATTATTGTTATTATTGTTATTATTGTTATGAGTTTAGCCGGAGCGATTGAATCGAAGAGAATCTTAAAGGACTAACGTCTAAAGGCTACCGGCTTTATTAAAATATCTACTGCGCTTGCGGTTTGAACACACGACTTTTGAATTGTTAGTCGAGACACTTTGATCCCCCTTTCTCATTTTCAAACAATAGAAAAATCTGAAGCTCCTTTCTTGCTTTTTAATGAATAAATAAAGTACGTTCCTAATCAGCATTGGCTTCAAGGGGATTATGGCGACTTTTGTCTGTCGAAAAAATAAATTTATAGCTTCTTTGGTAATATCTCGGATCGTCTATGATCGCCCATCATCGACAATGCAAAAGTGCAAAAACCGCTTTGGAAGACCGAAAAGTAAATTTAAATGCCTGAGACCGAAAAAATGATGTCACTGAAACAACTGTGACTAGTTAGCGAATGACCGAAATGTCATGAAATTCTGACATTCTTCGAAATGTTGTCTATCCAGACATCATACGGGTCTGTCAACAGCGATGCCGTCTGCCTGCCTGACAGCATATAGCAGAAGACTTATTGAGTGATGTGTCATTCCCAGTAACTGCTTAGCGACAAAATGAATATTTTTCTTATTGTGTTATGCTTATCTATCTAGTACAAAAGTCTTGAAATAGCCGTACGCAAAAGATCTTAACGTTAAGGCTTCAACTTCCACAGAATGCTCCAGTTATAAGCCATTTTATGCTGCTTACATCGAAGGCACCATGCTCGCAACCTGCTAGTCTTGGTTTTGGAACCAACGCAGTGCTACTATCTGTGAAAGAATCTAAAGGCTGATTGCAGCGCCCAAGTAAGTCAAGTAAGTAGGTAAGTAAGTATGTACGTAGTGAAGTAAAGGCCGCAGACTTAACCCTTGCAAAAGTTCCTTAGAAGCGTAAGTTTATTTGCGCATCCGCAACCTTTTCCTAAGTTCAACACGTTTTTCAAGTTACGTTCACACAAATCGTAATTCCCTTTATATTTCTTAACGGCTTCGATGTAAATATCAACACGCGACTTTACATATTCTGCACATCCTATGCGAGTAACTGTTTGCAAGATTGTTTACAAAAGATATCTACTACAAAATTCATCACAGCTTCTTCACACTTACAAGATGTTGCTTTTGTGCTTTGGTAGCCTGGTAGGAAATGCTTCAAAATAATGAAAACATATCTTAAATGAAATCATGATAGCATTTATGATACGAGATATATTCGCAAACGTTTAATAATGGATTTATGTTCACATGCATGTATTTTATTGATTCACTTGTAATTAATAAAATTTTAATTCGTGATTAAATGAGATTTTCTGTTTTTTAACAACTGAAGTGAAGACTTACCAAATATCTGGTGATGCTGCTACTAATAATTGCACGCAATCTAAACAACCTCGCGCTGCTGCATAATGCAACGCTAATGCGCCTCCATTAGGCCTTTCTATCGATGAAATACTGCCCGAGTGCATTGATGAATCATATGAATCCGTTTGATGTGAATGCATTTTGTTTTTGTGATTATTATAGTAACGCATAAAATTTCCAGTATCTACTTGTGACGCATTATCGCTAGTTGTTCTAAAATTGAAAGCAAATTTGCAATTGTGCGATTAAAATATAAACTCATTTCAAAACTGCATTTTACATTCTTTAACCCATAAATCAGTTAGTTAGTTCTCTATGACTTAACGGAATACATTTTAAAATATTCTCGACTAATCTTTTTTTTTCCGGATACCATCTTTTTCTCTCTCAAATGCTTGCTTTCCATTAAAGTTAACCAAAAGCATTTACGTGAAATTTTTATGTTCTATCCTAAGAAAAAGGCGGACTGAATACGTGATACAATTTAGGAACCAATTTAGTGTGTGTGGATTGTCTAATACATGTTTCTCACTACTCGAAACATGCTGACTTAAATGATATCCTAAAATTCTTTGCTGGTAAATATACTGTGATTGGAAATTAACTAGATAAAGTTTATTCAAGCATTGGCAAAAGAACTTCGCTCCCAATGCATTGCCTCTTCGAGGTCACTTCAGCGAGCAATCGGACCCACATGATTGCACAGTCGTCCTATTTGCCTGATTTGGCTCCGACTCTTTGACTTTCGACTCTTCCCGAAATCAATAAAACCCTTCCAGGAGAATTGGTTTTGACTCAATTGAAAAGATAAAATGGATTCGAAATTCGGCCTTTTTTAAATGCGCATAACGAATTAATTTAACGTAACTTAAATTGCAAATTCTTATCCGCTTTTTATCTGGCTACTAAACCTTTTCATTCAACAGAGTTATCTAAATCTTTGTCATCGTATTTATAAGTCCGCCTGGTAGCTGTAGTTTTTCAATCGAATTCTTCTGACCTCACAAAAGGAGCAAAAGGAGCAAATCAGATGTGTATCCATCACATCGTTAATTGGTCCTATCAATCAATCACCCCAGTCCCAGTAAAACGTTATATTTATATCCAAATTTTGTTCGACATTCGTTTTCACTTTAATTACACCGACGATATTAACTCCTTGTGAAATTCGCAACCGAATAAGAGTGCCAGTTATTCCATATATCTTGAAAATTTGTATATATTATATACATACATACATCAAGTCACATGCGTACCAATCCAGTCGCTCTGTTGGAGAAAATCGATTACTTTCCACTTAATATTTTCACTTGAGTATATGTGAAACTATGAAAATCTTGAACAATTTACTTTTAAGTACCGAAAGCTAGGGATAAGAAGAACATAAAGACATATTTCAATCATATAGTGAGAAGAACTGCTCCTTCCAATTAGGAATTTTTACGATTTCTGTTCTCAAATTATGCCATTATAAAAGAAAAAACAACAACAACAATTGTTTTATTTCACTTGGAAACTTAATAAAAATTGTACCTATTCTTAGGCTGTTCAAAACGTTGAGTCGATGTAAAGATCACCGTCCACGGTCACAAATCTAACTTATATGCTCATATCTCACTCATACGTATACTGATCATTGATTGGGGAAAAAAATGACATTTTAAAGTATGCATTTAATTATCAAGACTATCTAAATTTTCAATAGAAAAAGGGCTTCTATTGATAAAATGATGCCTGACAAAAAAATACCTTCATCATCATTGAATTGTTTGAGGTATTGCTACTTGCTGCTTACATTGAACAATTCAATTGACTAATACAATAACCAGATGCGAGTTTTGATTTTCCAATTGTTCTACATCTTTTCAGTTGGCAGCGGAGAGTTACTTTGCGTTAAGAGATAGTAGGAGTCAGTTTTCTCCAAATTTTGTGGTGGGGCGCATCATGTGATTCTGGCAGATCAAGCTGGTGACAAGGACTATCATTAGAGCGAAGCTAATAGCCTAATGTATTTTCCTAATGTATTGGTTGTTTGAGAAACGCAACTCAGGTCGTTCGCGTCATTGAACTTCAAGTGACTTCTAACTATTCGCGAACATCGGTCTGCTTCCTGAAGGGCTAAAACCGAATGGGAAAATATACTTTTTAGATAAAAGTAAAAAAGCGTACATTCTCACTAACTATTGATAATATTAGCATGAAATTCGATTCAAAAGTTAGTTCTTAACATGTTAACAACCTAAGACGAATACTTTCTTGCCTTCGTCAAGCAACAAGAAGCATCTACCCGCAATCAAATTGAACAAATTACCTTACACTTGGAATAACACAATTCGCCCCTAAGCAAATATACGCTTTAAGTACATTAGTTCTTCTTTTATTGTAAATTATATGAACAATGCACAACATTTCATACAAAATTTCATACCTCCTAACATGCTGCACATACGACAAGTTGATTTCTCAAACATTTAGTGCTGTTTATTATTTCAGCCCAAAAAGCTGCAATAATTATTTTTATGAATTTAAACTTTTCATTTAATTAAGGCAAAGCGTATTTTAAAAGCTTATAAAACAAGTTTAATTTTTGAAATTTACGAAAATTTTGTTTTGTAAAGGGAAGACGCAGAAACACATCAAAGCAGAAATTTACTTGTAAATGTATCAAGATTTATTTTTTCAATACCAATATAATTATATGTCACCTAACTTCAAAAAATGCAAACAGTTAACGTTTTTTTGGGGAAGCTTCGTTAGCTACGGACTATTACATTGAAGCCAATAAGGTGGACTCTGCTTCGAACTTCACAAATTTGAGAGCTATACTTGATTCTAAACTGAATTTTAGGTTGCAGGTCGAAGCATGTGTTAACAAGCGAAAGCACTGCTGGGGTTCATTAGACAGTGGTCGTACGCATTCAACGATCCTTCGCATCGCCTATACATATATATGCATTCAAATTTTTGTAGATTTATCTGTTGCAGTTTATGAGTAATTATCCTTTATTCCATTTCCCATTCCCCTATTTCATTTTTCTCGACAAACAGACGTGTTGTCAGTTCACGTGGTAAAGTGAAATGTGAATTCTTGACCAGCTTCAAGTTTGGAATGCACCTAAACTTGTCCGCATGTTCGTCTGTCCACCTGCCTGCCTGCACAACTTGTAACTGCGTGGTATTTGTGCTAAATTGGCAAAATAGTTTGAAAGTGACTCAAACTTTTCAAAGGATGCGGTCATAACGCCCACACGCTTATGCGACAAGAATTTTTATTTTGAAAATGATAAAAATCACCTGCGCCCGCTTCATATTATAGGGCATTAAGAATTCGTTTTTTTTCCTTTTTTAGTACATTTGAGGGTAACGGTGATGGGTATAAAAGATTCGGACACGACCAAATATATTTTTGTGTTACTTGTTTATATTTTGCAATATTACAGTAATATTACCGCCTGCTTACGTGTGATATCCAGTAGAAATAAGTGGAGATTCATTCGATCTTGCGATCAACATCTTTGAAGAATATTTGTACGCTATTTGACAGGAATTTTCATGTGATAATAAAAGGGAATGTAGTACGAATTGTGGTCCAATCTGATTAATTTTAGAAAAAGACGGATTTTAATTAGGAACAAATTTAGACAAAAGCGAGGTATATAATTTTAGCATTTTAAGCTAATAATGACCTGACCCACACTTAGATTTGTTGAATTTTGATTTAACTGATTGATGTTGACGAGAATAAATTTGAAATGAAGTTCGCTTTTCTCAGCAAAGGCTTGAAGTGCCAATTGTGGATTCAATAGAGATCGAGACAGGCAAACGTGATTAATTTCACTCTGCTATACAATCTAAACAAATATGGATACACTTGTGAGGAATACAATACACACATATATCGACACGTAACACTTTGCGAGGAGCACAATATATATATGGACACGTAACAAATGTTTAATAGATCTAAGATACCGTCTGCGTTGAATATCTAATAATGGTTTAAATGCAATTGAAAGTTGTAGTGAAATGGGAAAAGACACAATTTCTGGACAAAGGGACAATTTAGTCATTACTGTCAGCAGTATCGTAACTAAAAGTTTTCTTCTTCTTCATGTTCTTCTTGTTCTAAAGCGCAGCAAATCAAAGACAAATGATACGGAATAAAGATGTTTAAGATTATTTTTGGAAGTAATTAGGCTTCAGAAGGATTGCCGTGCTTGTAATATTTCGATCAAAAAGTATTCCTCATAAAAAATCAATTTGTAGATTATTTCAGCAGGTTTTGGAATTGTGAACAAAGCTTGGACCTACTGCGATGATCCCGAAATACATTGCGACAATAAGGGGTATTAGTGAAATAAACTTTGTGAAACAGTTTTTGTCGTGAACCTTGACAGAGTTGTGAAAAACGAGCGAAATGCATCAGTTTTGTAGAAGGCGAAAGGTAAACTTAACGTAGAAAGAATCTCCTTAACCCAGTCTAACAAAAATAAAATTACTAAAGTAAGCGATTTTGTTCCATCATTTTTCTCATCATTCTAGTCTGTTCGTTTTTTAACAATTAAAGCCGTCACAAGCAAACGAAGATTTTGAATAGCTTTTAAAATTCGACTTTAGAATTCCAATTTTAGGAGGTTAGGATTAGACATTAGACTCCACGTTCGACTCGTAATACTCAAAGTTACGCATCAGACATTAGATAGATCCTTAATCAATGTAAGATTAGAAAGTCGACTGCTTATCCGTCCAACTGCTTGCCGGCTGCCTGCTATTTATTGCTGATATTTTACTTTTTCCCAATTCTCCCAAAATTGATAATACTTTGAAATCCATAATATATGTTGACTTAAAGTACATGGCTTGTACTTGTCAGGACATTTACGTATGGTGTAACTAAAACTTCGATCGATTACGGATATTAATCTGCAACTTGGTACAAATATTTCGTAGGGTAGTCCTATCTAACCTAGGTGTAAGAACAAGAAATAAAATCTTTATGGTTGACCAAGATCGACCACAACATTGCCTAGTACAATTCTTCACTTATTTTCATCATCAGGTATGATGTTAAGATTTACTTTTCGCGGGAAGCCTGGTATAGAAAAAAATCTTAAAACATGAACCGACATATAACAATTATACCAAAGTTGATTTTCTTGTCAAAGAATCTATTATTCTTTCCCTATTTCGATCATAGAATACCAAAAATGATGTCCTTTTTCCAAATAAAGATTTCGTGTTCGCAAGACTTTTCTCATGCTTGGTACATGATGTATATGTGCTAAATTTGACAACATCTTGGTGCCATGTAACGATTATTTCAGTGTAAGAACGTTTGTGTTAGAAATAGTTGAACAAGTGTTCCCCTCTCATAAAAATTTCCCACATTTCTTCACTATATATATATACCTAAATACTTGACTTCTGTCGAGTCGCACTGCTTGTTAATAGTAATACATGCAGACTGAACGTAAACATGGTTGGGTCTAATACATTTCCTTCATACATTAAGACGTGACAGTTTACTAAACTTGATCCACTTTGAACTTTGAAAACTGTGAGCTGAACCCGTAAGCAGGCATCAGATGAACAGACATAATGACCGTGAGTAGTAACAATTGCTTTTCGATGTCACATGCATTCGCACAAACAGGCTCTTACTACACGTCGTGGATGGTGAAGTGATCTCAATGCCATCAATTAGAGGAGGTGTGGATATCGAAACTTGCTCTTAAACTGAAGACAAAACTGTCTTATATAAGTCAATTGAAGACTTTTTCATTCACGTATTCACGTATAATTATAGCAAGGGGAATAAAGAGAACGCAAACTTAAGATTTCAAACTAATATTGATCGCATATGAACTCGTTCATATCACTTTAAAACACTAGTGCTGATAATTAGTTTTTCTTAACGGATAGTTTACCTTAACTGAATGGCTTTCGTGCGACATTTTGCGCATGGCACTATTTGATTACGTAGTAAAAACTCCACAGACAAAAGTGAAGATTTGGCTGCAACTGGATAATAGGGACATATAACATCTACAGCGAGATCGTCAGTGGATGGGTTATTTTGAAATTCCACTGATGTGTATTCGGTTTGAAAATATTGAAGTGTTCTCAAAGGTTTCGCTGAATCAGTTCGACTTGCAGACTGACCCAACTGACGTGTACCGAAATAACCCAAATGATCGTCAATACTTGAATAGGCATTTGTTAGAATTCGTTCATATTCGGCAATATCACAATCACTTTGGTACAATTTTTGCTTAAATATACGACGAGGTAGAGATGTTTGCTTAAGAAATTCCATTCTTCGATGACGCAATTCTATAGAGAACATCAAACAGACCCGTACAAATCGTCGCGATTTAACATCTGACGCTTTCACTATAGTCTTCTTTAATTGACGGCGATTTTGACGATGTTCGAGTTTTTGAAGCCGATTTAATATATTATTTGGAATTTCCATTGAACTCTTATTAAAATCAATTTGAGTTGTTAAGTCAAGCTTTGACCGGCATTTACGCCACGGTACTAAATCAAATTGAGCGAAACGTTTTTTAAAACTGCCCTGAGACCAGGGATGAAAGTTTTCTTTACATTCACTGTAACGTAAAATCCAATCGGTCCGTACCGTCAGCGTTGAATCATTTGAATTATTAGAGCAAAATCGTTTAGATTCCGAATAATTAACCAATTTATTACGAGCGCTAGCTTGAGGTTGAGAGCATTTATAACGCGGCACTAAATGTTTCTCTAACATGCGGATATCTAAACCGAATTCGCGACGCAACGCTTCAATCTCTTTGATGGAAGCTGTATAGTGACTGCCCTGCCATAATGTTGCCGGAGGCGTTACTGTCGCAGCACACACTTTATTATTATGATTAAACATTCTTTGGCACGCGTGACCAATAAATTATATCATTCTCGTTTTTTTCTTTTTTCAATGGTTTTTTTTTTCTTTCATGTCTGGCTTTCTGTCCGTTATTTAACTTTAACTACGGCTAACACAGCCGACAATAATTACTGAAATCATTGGTTTTTCTGTTTCCGCTTTGTTTATGTCAAATTAATTCACTTCCGCTATATTTTGTTTTGTCTTTTTTGCTACCAAGTCCGAGCGTTGTAATGTATTTTCCGAATGTAATGACAAATGATGACTATAAGGCTGACGAATTCTCTCTGAGGTTGATGAAAAAGAATCAGGCATTTGTTAGCAGTAATCGTGATCGTAGTATTGGTGTAGTATTGTTTCACTCTCTTTAATTACGCATTGTCATTGTCAATTTGAATATAATTTATGCTACATACAGACAAACACATGAGCATAAATATGTTTTTGATGTTCATTATGCCATCACAACGTTATGTAAAATTTCGCACAGTGTTTCCACATAAATCAAATTGCATTCATACAGCGTACTGCGAAAGCGATGTCAGCAACATTGTGATAATTCGTAAAAAGATTTGCTTCCCACCTGCCCTTAAGAACTTACCGCGTTCCGAAATTATCAACCAGTTTACTAGATATAGGTTTTCTAGAATTCTTAGAATGTCTCACTTTGAAAATAAATTCATAACCGATTTTATGAGGAATTAAAAGACCAAAATCTGTCTTGCTTTCACTGATATCACCCGCCTACATGTATTCAAAAGTCTAGTCTGCTTTCATGTATTCTCCATGAAATCGTATGAATCGAAAGGTAAAATTTTTGTGTGTAAGCATCCACGCGTCTTATTATTAACTTACTGATCGTAAAATAAAAAAAAATTTTATAGCACGCGTAAATAGCAATTTAATCGTGAAAGACAGAAAAATCAAAACTCATTGCATTTGTGAAATGAAAAATGTAACCTAAAAGCCAACCACTTGATCGGAAGAAAACTTCTTTGACTTCTTCTTAGATACCCTGCCCGACACCACTCTTCGCTTAATTAATAATGTACCAAAAACTATACATTATTTTTATGTAAGCGCAAAAGACCTCATATTGGCGGATACCCAAACATCAAGGTGGTCTAAATTGAACAGACTTAATGTATTTATTGATAATATTGCTATTTTTCAGTTGATGCCGTCATAACAAACCACAAATTAGACTCTTTCACCATAGAAGAGTTTGCTTTCGTGAGAGGCCCGATGCACGGCCCATCATTGATTTAGTAAGCACAAATCTTCACTATGAAGTATTAAATATTACACCTTTTCGGTATAAAAAGCCTTATCAAGGGCTCATTAGAACCATTAGAATCCAAAATCGGTAAAGTTAATTTTTATGTCAAACCATTATTTCAAAAGAATTTTCATCAAGAAATATTGAAAGTGAGAACTTTTTGCTACATAAAGGCTACGTTTCCGTAGAAATCGTATTGCAAGAGTTTAAAAAAATTGGACCGTACGATCCAAAGTTTTCATACCAATTTAAAAGGAGAAGGAGTGGTTGAAAAGCTAGTCCGAAATGTACCATTTTCAATATCTCAAGAATAGCGGCCTGTAGGTTGAACAAAAGAATACATGGGCAAATATCAGGCGGACGGACGGACGGACGGACTGACGGGCAGGCAAGCTTAGATCGATTCAGACCCATTTTCTGGTTCTCTCTTTAAATAAAAGGTGAGTCTATCTCAAGTCCTCCTAGGCATTACAATCATCCGCATATACTTAATATACCCTGTGCCACAAGCCATGCATAAACAAATATTCGTATTTTCTGGCTCATTTTTTTAACCGTGGCATACATCGTAAGTATTAGGAAAATAGTAAATTATAATTATGTTAAAATAAGCGCGTACAGAGATATATATATTTTTTTGAAAATTTTTATTTTAAAACTCATGTAAAAACAAACCGTCTAAAATAAGCAGCTTATAAAGCAATATAGTTGCACTTTTTCCTATTCTTACTACCATCTTCTTTTCCGTATTCTAATTGCTACTTGCATTACGTATATATATATATATGTAATTTTACACGTCCGAAATTACTGCTTACATTTAATTTATTATTATTATTATTATGACTATTATAATTGTAGAATAATGAAATAAATTCTTGGACTAAAGAAAAGACATTGAGCACTAGCAACACGGTTCTACATTTTATTTAAAAAAGAATTAGTCTTTTTAATTCTAAACTTTTTTCTAAATAAATACAAGAACTAGAAGCAAATGGTGAAACCCCCAAATATGTGTACGTATTTTAACAAAGTTTCTCCCAGCAACAGCATGAGATGACACTTAAGGCAGATATTCAAATGTTAAAATTTAACTATTTACCTATAGGTCTGTTACAGCAAATTTTAGTATCGCTTTCCAAAAATGAAAAAAGTCAAAGAGACACCAAGTGTCTTAAAGGCAAAAAGCAAAATTGAGTCATTACTTACATTAAAGGATAATGGAGCATTCGCAGCAGAAAAAGGAACAGCATAAAGGATTCCACGGCCCACCCTACGCCACCCAACAATTACTTATATATCGACTTTCTATATATTTATCATCACTTTTCACAACGACTTTTCATATGGCCGAAAAAGTGATCCGATCTGAATTATTTTTTTGGACTCCAATACGTTAGCCGGCCAACTTTCATCTAAATGCCCCAAAAAGTAGCGAGACAAGAATTCACGACGGATAGGCGGGCAGACGGGCACACCAGCTTAAAATCACTTTCAGAATCAATCGACGTAATAAAACCTTCTTATCCGCCTGAGTAGCCGAAGGCGAAGCCGAATCTCGACTAGCAAGTCAATGGTCGTGGGTTCGAATCTCAATAATAATAATAATAATAAAACCTTCTTATACACATCCGCGCAAACTTAATATACTCTTGTAGTCCAAGTGGTGTAGGGTATTAAAAAAAAAGTAATCGAATAACATGATTCCAAAAGATCACTAAGCAGATATTCATACCTTAAAAAAGAAAAAAAGAAAAAATTCAGTTTGGAAAAGTGTAAGAAAAGGTAATAGCTGAGCAATGAGATCTCTTTAAACGAGATATCTTTAATTTAAGAGACTTAATAGCACAGTTGGCGAAAATTTTAATCTAAAAAAATATACGTTTGAAATGTCCATGTCGCTTCTTTTTTGCCACGGTACCGAAGTGAAGATTGCCCGCGAAGATAGCCCTCATATATTTTAGGGGTTGCGAATTTGCTAAAAATGTTTATCGCGAAGTAAAAAGAACCAAAGAAAATAATTATTAAAATTAAAAAGTATTAGGAAGGAAGCACATATAAAACAAACTAAGACTTTAATTAAGATTACAAGAGAGAGAGGGGTTAATTAAAATTAACTGGGGACGACGAATACCCACGTCGTGCAAAAAGTGCGAAATTTTGCGCTATGACGAATATACACAACTCTTCTTTTACACGGCAGATGCGTTCCTTAGAAATCCGTTCAAAAAAATCGCATAAAAAATACATGCGACGTATGGTAAATTTGATGATATGTTCAACAACTTTAAAAATTCGTGCAAGGTGAAAAAACTTCATAAATATTTTTTAAATAAATCGTGCAGAAAAGTAATAATGAAATCTATATCATATATTTATAAAGCAAAAAAAAATTAGTGTGGAGTGAAAGTTCAGTCCGTAAGAATAAAAATCAAATTCAATCAACTATACATCGCTACTTGATAACAAACATGCACGGACTAGATCAGAAGTGCTGTCATCAGTGGAATAGTAATCGGGTATATCTAACACGACTGGCGGGTTTCGTTCAAATGAAGAAATTTATTTGTTATTAATGGCCAACTAGCAAAAGAGCAAATGACTAATACATGTGTGGGCTAAAACCGAGTGATAGTGTGCCCACAATTGCCCACAATTTTAACGCTGTATACATAAGTTTTTGTGACACACTGTCAAAATTCAAGTTAAAGAAAAAATTTTTTTTTTCTTTTAATTCCTGCTGGAACAAAAAATTCGTGTAAAAAAAGTGTATTTACCCTCATTCAAAATCATATAAACAACATCGTGTAAAACAGCGCTAGGTTTATGTACGTTGCGGGATTTCCTCATCAAATTTTATCACTACGAATATGCAACTATCATATAATACATTTTTGAATGTGTTTATGTCACTTTGTCAAGTTATTTCATTACAACCTAATTTAAAAGTTAACTGGTTAATCCTTTCATTTTGTCTTGATCAGTTTCAATTGGTTTTCCAGAACATGGTCCATTTTCAACTTCAACACTGCTAAAGTGAAGTTTTGGGAACAAATTTCAACGTTAGCCATACGCATCCAAATATATTTTTCTTGCTTGAAAGGCATTTTTACCTTTTCGAATATAAAATAATGAAATATGTCGACTAAGCTGCTTTCGATTTTCCATATTTGATCAGGCCAAAAAAACAAACAAAAACTGTTTCGTAGATCCAAATGAACTTTTGGCTCAATGTGGCTTAAATGGGAATTTGGCTGTCAAAAAAATGCAATTGAGTCCTCTTTTGAGATGAGAAATTGATTCACTTTTCTTGCACCCTAATATGTTTTATCTAAATATCAATAGCAAGAGTAGTACGTAGAAGATATTCAAAATATTGATTTTTGTTTTTTGTTTGGTTCAATTTTCATCCAAAGAAACGCAATCTTTTGTTAATAAAAAAAAGAGTTTAAATTAATTTATCGAAAATACTTTTCTTGCTTCTCTTTACAACGTTATTATAAAGATATTGCAAAAAACATGGAATGAGAAGAATAAGAGTTGTAGCGTTTCCTTAATAGATATGTTCTTTGATTGTAATTAATTTTCTTCCTTTTTTTTTTTTCATTAAGAAGCATAAAACTGCCCTTGCAGTCTTTCCTGAAAGATTCGTTGCTCGAAAATGCCTTTTTTCCTACGTCTGTTGAAGGCATGAAGGTATGACACATTTCATACTTTACATGCAGCAAAATGGCAAAGAAAACTTTTGGTTTCTTCGAAAAAGCTCTCTTTGGAACGCTCTCAGTTTTATATCCACGTGAAAAGCCAGGTAAGTATAAATCGTGACTTACAAATCCGTGTTCACGGGTTCAAATCTCAGTGCAGTAGAGAAGAAAAAAAGACAGTATCTTCTCAACAGTCGTTTCAACGAAGCTAAACGAACGTATTTGCGTCTGAAAGCATCTTCGAAGCGACCATAAATACTTTCGAAACACATCACATTAAAAAGTACTAGATACAACGTTGTGTGGCATGTAGCCAGCAGGAATTCATCTGAGCTGGCTAGGCCTTTTGGAACGCGTCCCGTACAGCCCGAAATTGCTAGACGCTAGACGATTAAAAGCATCTGTAAAACCATTAAAAAAACATATATGATGGTGTTACCCGATAATTTGTAAAGAGAGAAACTTCAAATTAAAGCAACTGACACCTAACCGGCGTAACGATCATGTTTTCTTCTATTTACTTCAATGCCTCTTGGTGTTTACAAACGAGGGAAGTTGTAATATTTAACGCTGTAACGCTGCTTAATGTAAGACAAGTGTAAACAAATGACATTCATTATCACGTTGCAAGCAGACTACGGTGTCGGTCGAGCATTTGTTACATAGATATTTATTGCAAATTGTGTTAAGTAAAATCATTTCAATTTTAACAATGTAAAGACAAATCGGACTTACGGATAAGAAAAAATGTAAGCTATATATCCGGACATAGAGAACACATTGCTTTTATCCAATTCATGTCCCTCTCTCTGTCAACTGCCCGACTCGCCATAGAGAATGCAAAGACAATTCTAACGAAAAAACAGCTTCTTTCTCCTCCATAGTTGCACTGCTGCGAAAGTCCACAGACTAAAGATATAACTATTGAACTGGTAAAAGCATGGTAAAAGTTCGCCTGTATCGAAATCCTTTCAAGCCGATCTTAACGAGAATAATAATAATAATAGTTTTAGCCATTGATTGCTTTAAGTCAGCGATTTTCTAAAGTTTCTTGGAAAGCTATTTACAGTTTTCTATTTTTAGTTATTTTTATTGCTCATTGGGAATTACTACCGACAGTTTGATCGAAGTATTCTTGTTATGGTTTCGAATTACCCTACGCTCGTAAGGACAGCTCGTGAGAAAAGTAGAGAGCGAGCAAAATTGGATTTTATCTAAAGCGCTTAGACACGTATTTTACGCTTTACAGCGAATTTGAAAGATCCCATGTTTTGTATTCTGTGATATTTTAGATTCATACCGATTTAATTTACTTAATTGTGTGCGATACGAGTTTAATTCTCTTAGTTTAATCTATATTTAATTTATATAGGCAATGTTACGGAGCTGGCACTCGTGTAATCAGAAGCAAAGAACAAATAAGAAAGAAATGAAGCCAGAGTTCCTTACTTTAGCGTTGCCATTACCTTCGTCGTTACCGTGTTACCACCGTACAACACATTACATAATCAAATGTTAATATATTAGAAATTATAGATAATGTGGAACTTGTGATGCTCGACCTCTAGCAATTATTCAATGAAAAGTGTTTTTTTGAATGACAAATCTTGGGCTTAGTGTCATGCCTTAGTAGAGCTAGAAAGTGAACAAGACTCACCAGCGAACAATAGCTTTTGGAATAAGTATAGGAATACTTTTCTTTTTTATATTATTGATATTAATAAATTCCCAAATTATTGAGAAACACATATATTTGAAATCAATTGAATATTAATTTACTCCCTTCAGTTTTCACTCGCGATTTTGACTTAATAGAACACTGTTATAATTATTACTCTTGAATCGAAATCAATAGGTATAAAAATATATCTTTTCTCTCTTTGGATAGAGAGAGAGAGAGAGAGAGAAAGAGAGAGCTATTTCTTTTACTTGGGTTTGAAGGGCAGTTTAATAAACTTTTCATGAAATCATACCGGCACAAATTGAAATGCTCCGAATAGCCTCTTTTATGTTTTCCTCTTCTTCTTTATTTCAATTGTTATGTATGCATAATGCAAACACATACGGTTTCGGTGATGTGTTTCAGTTGGTTGCGCATATGCACACAATCATTTAGTACCTGAAGTATTATTCATTTAACGCTGTTGTTGTTTTACTCTATCCTTCTTCTTCTTCTGCTTCTTTCACACATATAATAACAGTTACGTGTATTTGCTTAAAAGCTTTCCAAGTAAACATTTTCATTATTTAGAATTGTCGAACGGACATAAACAAAATGTTTGTTGACATCATCAAAAATATGTTACTCACAAATCTAGTTTCATGACTAGTTTATAGGAATAAGTAAAAAAAATTTCCGGAAAATTATCTACGAGTATTTATATGGCATTGAACGCTTTTCAGGTTCAATGCCACACGGCCTGGCCTCCATATGTGTTCAGGCATGAATTACGAGCGTGCAGCACATTGTTAAAACCATTCATTCAATTATAGTATCGTATCGATTACAAACGATGGTAACAAGTTTACCAATGATCAGTGACAGCGGACAACGGGTAACCAGAAATACAATATTAAAATAAATGTTATTATCTTCTTTGCACATACTATGAAATTCACTTAAATGGATATGTTAAGGTTGCTTAGATGAATGCAACCCCAGGTAGGACTTGAGATAGATTCACTTTTTGCTATACTAATCGATTCAAACAAATTTTTATATATATATATATATTTAATTTGCGTGTTACTGTGCCCGCCCGATATCTCCACACACATTTTCAGTGTTCAATTTGAAAAAGGAATAAACTGTAATGAGATCGACCACTGCCACTAGAACGTTCCACTTTCAAAAGTCTTAACATGACAAAAGTATACTATTTTTAGTGCTTCTCAACAAAAACCGCTGGAAAGTAGTTGCCATAATAAATGCTTATGATAAAAGTCGATCGAAAACGATGATCTAATAACTTGATATATGGTACTAAGTTTGCGACGCATGAAAATGTTTTCCGAGTACGACACTGGGAGCATACCAGATTCACATTAGTTATCGATGATAAAATACCCTACGGTTTTTGTGGGATCGCGTTCAAATATTATAAACATAAAAACATTCAGGTGACAGCAAGCTTTCAGTAGTTGTTAATGACTTTAACATGCTTTTGTAACGTGACGATTGCAAAGAAGGATGTTCTAGGACATTGAGACTGTCTCAGACTCATTATAATTGTTGCTGGATTCAAATTGCTTCCACATTGTTGGTGTAAGTAAGGAATAAATTCTTGCAAGGCATAATATTACCACCGTTATCTTATAATAGCTTTTCAAAATTTTTGCGGATTAGGATCATGGGATGGGTCGATTTATTAGCGTTACATAACATCCGGTAACCGCGTTCAGTCCAGGTAAGTTAGCTGAGAACCTGCCGTCTTTTCCGAAACATTGATTATTAGTTAAACATGAAACTTACAAAAAAAAAAAAAAATAAAAAAAAAAAATCGATATTAACTGGATTGGCTGTTTTATTAGTTTAGCGGTAAAATAGACTACTCTGGCCTTGAGATCAGCTATTTTAGTCTTTCGTTGCCCTGACAGGCTGACACCCGCATCCACGTCCACTTGCTGACGTGGCGAAAGTCGTGGCTCTAACGACTATAGGCAGCCATCGAGAGATTTATAACTTACTCTAACATTTCTTTCTGGTCAACTCCATGAAGGGATCAATAATTCTCGCCGGATATATATATATATATATATATATTTAAATTACTTCACCGTTGCTTTCAAAATAAGTATAAGTAATATGTAGAGGGAACGGGTAGGGTGCTAGAAGTTCGCACGTAAACAAGTGAATTATTGCATTTATCAGTTTCGCGAAGCCACAATCGAGTGCTATCATGGGGGAAATTATTTTAGCATATTTTTACATGTTTCGGAGTTTATGTGTTCGACTGATCCAAGGGCGTTTTTTACAACCGACATGATTCCCATAGGAGAAAAGAGTAACACTTCTAAAGCATAGACATGCTATTTCAATTAAAATGGTGTGGGATATATGATAACTAATTGCAAGACCATCGCAGATGAACTAGTTTTCATCGCTAGTCATAGCACGATGCAAAAATATCTTTTTAGGATACAGTTGGGCAAATATAATCACGCATTGATAAGCAATTTCCGACATTTCTCACAGGTTCAATCCCTCTGGCATCCAATTTCGACATTTTTTATAATTTGCACATGGTCAGGAAAGTTGATAAAAAAAAAAAAAAAATGATACCTAGTCTAAAAAGTATTAAGCAAAAACCAGAGTTGCAACGAACGATAAGTACCGCATTTACTCCGAGAAGCTTTTATCATTTTTCTGAACGAATAAAGGGAAAGAAAATTCTAAGATTAATTGCCGAAAAATTCCTACTCACGATGAATTTGATTTGATAATTCTTCCAAAGTGATTGTTGTTTGTTTATTTATTTGTTTATAAAATTTGTACAAGTTTTAAAATTCACATAAACGAAAAGTTCTTAAATCATGAAGAATAAACAAATTCATTGAAGCAAATAATGATACTAAGCACATAAAAAAAATATATATTCAAATATATATTAAGCGATAAAGTTTTATTAGCACTGGGGTGAACTTACTTACTTTTCTTTTCTTTTTTTTTAATACACATCAGTACAATATGTTGAATTTAAACGTTTATAACATACATCAATGGGCAGCGGAGAAAAAGTGCCTATGCTCGCTTACATATATATTCATGATTAATGTATATCGATTTGCTCATATTTACTTGTCTGACTGTCCATTTTTTGGAATAAAACTGGTTTCAAATTTTTCCTATTCATTGTTCAAAATTACCGAAAACTCATTACTAATAATAAGCGTAATAGACGGAGGGTTTTTAGAGAGTAGTAACGTATGCCGGATAATTTTTTGATTTTTAGCTTGAAAACGGAACGGACGACATCATTTCAACCTTACTGCTTCCGAAACACAAACTATTTAAGCTCTTAGTGAGCTTTTGCTGTAGAATTTCAAATAAATTACTCCTTTTAATCGCCCGATTCGTTCAAAAACCCGACTTAAGTGTAAGGCATGCGTTCCATTCCGTTCGTAAATCACATAACTAGGGAATAAATTCTTGTTTAAAATATACATCAGTAAGTTCCTGTCGGTCAAGATACAGATAGAAAGCTCAAATGGGTTACACATATATGCTCTCTTAGTGCAATGTCTCCTTCCTCGTTGCATGAGCACTTCAACAGTAGCAAAACATTAACGTTCTGAAAATTGCAAAATACGCTTTTATTAATAATTGGCGCCTTACACAGCTGCTGTTGGTAAATAAGCCATACAAGTCTAAGTTTCTCATCAAAAGCAGCACGCACCACACTTGCGGATTCCTTTATCGAATATAAATGACATAAACTTAAACAATAAGCTAAAGAAAGGAGAACAAACCTACGAGATGTTTTAGTAATACTGAACCTATTTTGCTTGTAGATAAATTCATCATTGAAAAGAAAAGATTACACAATCTACACTTGTTTACTTACCTTGCAACGACACTATAAGAAATTCAAACAATTTACAGACGAGGCTGAAAGATGAGGAAGTAGAAATGCAGTTTATGTTTACAATAATAGTCAATAACCAACATCTACACGCTTTCAAATATAGATTGTTTTTCTTCTTTCAGGGGATATTCGCTGCTCGTGACTGCCACAAAGAAATAAGAAAAGTGAAAGAAACAAAGAGATGGACCTCAACCTACTGGACGTATGTCCTTACCGAACGAACACACACTGTAGCTGTAGACCAAAGTAAACTGTAATCTTGATTCGTATCTACGGAGCTACTCATGCGGATGTGGAATGTTTTGAGCCTATGCTCTGTACTATCGGTTTTGACAGAATAATTTCTTGAAGACATTTATTAGCATTTATTAGACCCTATCGGCCGACTTTTTTCACCACATGCGACGCATTACTTCGAAGAATGTTTTTATGAATCGAATTTTACCTTTTCAATGTTTCTCGGTCAACATTCACGAAGAATGGTATGTTGGCATATGAAGTGCGTTTGCAGCAAAATTTGAATAGGATGGACCCATTTGCAAAATACCATTTTTTCATGATAAATACTATCAAATTGGAACCACAGATTAATTTGAGACAGTGATTAGCATAAAACCCATCCATATTCTGAATATTACGCAAACCTTCAACGAGCTGATAAAAACTCTCTCTTTCTCTTATTATTATATCGTCTTTAGCGCCGTAACGTAGTGTGTGGATCGAAAGTTGCACAAGCTGTTTATTTCTTTCTCCGTCTTTCCGTCAAGCTATTCATTCTATTATGTACTTCACGACATAAGAATTGAAATTGAAGTTGGAACATAAGTTTCATAAAGTATTCGCCCGAACTGATTGTGAAAGTAAACCTAATCAAGCTCAACTAAATGATTAAGAAAATTTTGCAATTTTCATGTATTAAACAAAAGCGGATACATATTTCTGGCAAATTTTCGATTATTATTCGGTATTTTGTTGCATGCACTTAACGGATTAACTAGAGAAGATATTGCCCTTAGATATTGAATGTATTGTGCCTAAAGACTGACGTCCGTTAAATAGCAAATATCTTATCATCTTTTTATCAAAGTACTATACATCTTCAATCAAGGGGCTAATCTAAATCGTTTTGGCCACATTTACAAGTCCGTTGCATTGTAGCTATAGTTTGTTTATGGAAATCGTTCGAACTCACAAACAAAAAGAGCAAAAGGAGCGAATTATATGTGTATCCATCACATCATTAATTGGACCTATCAATGGACCACTCAAACCAGTCAAGCGTTAAAACGTTACATTTATATTCGAATTTTGATCAACCTTCGTTATCACTTTAATTATACCGACCAAGTTAACCAAGTTATTCCATATATTTCGCAAATATATATATTGCATATACATACAGCAAGTTATTCCATATATCCCTCAAATATGTGTGTATTACAAATACGTCGATGTATCAAGCAACATGCTTGCCCGTCCTTTCTCTCTATTGGGGAAAACCTGTTACTTGTCTCTCAATATCTCCACCTGAAGAGATGTGCTGCCATGGAGATCTTTTAAATCGGCCACGCCTCTCATATTTCTTCAGCATATTACTGGTACTTTGAAAAACAAACAAACAACACAAGCAGCTATGTTGGAAATTTCTGCTTTAAAGAAGCCTTTAAAGACCCTGTGATTTGATATAGAAATTTGTTAATTTATCAATATCGACTTAAATTATTATTTGCATAGAACTATTTTGTCCTCTTAACTTCTTAAGATACAAAACATACCTTTAGACCTACAGATCATGCTTGCGTAGAAAATGGAAGAACATTTTAAATTATGCATTTAATTATATAAAACCTTATCTTAATTTCCAATGTAGAAATGGGTTCTATTGGTAAAGTGATGCCTGGCAAACAAATACTGCCATACTCATTGAATTGTTTGAGGTGTTGCCACTTGTTGCTTGAGGGGAAAAAAGGAGAACAAGTATGTAAATAAATACATTGAACGATTTAATTGACGAACACAAAAATCAAATGCGAGTTTTACAATTGTAAACGAAGAGTGTTTTCATTTAAAAAAAAAAAAATTTAGTTTTTCGTATCCTGATCAAAAAGTAGTAAGACCAAGTTTTGACTGAATATCGTGGTTAAGCCAATAACCTAATGAGATTTTCTTTCCCCATTCATTGTTAAAGAGTTTTATATCAGAAATTCAGCTCATAGTGTCCTCCACAACCGTTCCATTCGGTTGACTTATGTCTACAATCGAAAATCAAAAAGGTTTGTTACGTGTACAGATATGTATGAAGCGTACTGCACATAAAATGCCGCAAAAGTTTGCCATTGGTATAAAATCGAAGAACAGATCAGATAAATAGGCACAATATATATATATATATATATATATAAGAACTACAGGACGCATAAAAATACAAAATGAAAAGAAACAAACAGCGAAATAAATCTTTACGGTTGAGCAGAAACGGTCGTTAAACGTCCTACATGCCTTCACCTAACGTAACGTTTCAACTATTGTCTTCATAAAATACCAAAAATTAAACCCGCTTGCTTAGGATTTACCTTGCCTGAGAATCGTCAGATAGCAAAAATCTAAAAACTAGACCTGTGTGGTTCAAACTTGGCACAGTAAATTATTATTAAAACATCTATAAGGGAATTGCTTGAAAAAACAATCCCATCTCATCTGAATCTTGTCCATACACTTATTAAGCTAAAAAAGTATTGTTCTCCAATTATTATTAAGAAATATTAACGAAAAACGTTCTTTCATATAATATTGTTGTGAAAAAGCCATTTGTGATGATTTGAGTTTTCATGATAATTAGTCGGATTTCTAAGAAGCTAAGGGGACAACTAATTACACATTCATGGGGCGCTGCCTACGTCATGCATCTGGCGATTGGCCAAAGGTGAACAAAAATAGGCAGAAATTTAGTGAAAAACGGATTGCACGGTTAGTGGATTAATAAAGTCGTCATGAATTTAGGTAACGATAACTCGCTAGTAAAAGGGTATGTAAGCGGAATATTTGCGTGAGTCGTAAATCAATCGTAGATCAGTTGAAGCAGTCGAGTCAATCATTAGCTGAGTCGTGAGACAATTGCATTGCAATATTCAAGCGGACAACGCTAGGATGACAATGAAAGCGTTTTATGTACAAGTTCTAGTAAACAATTTGTAAATAGAGTTCCCATATTTGCAAATAAAGCCTACATATCACAATCCATCGGTACAAACTTTATTTCCAGCAAATAACGTAAATTCACAAAAGACATTATTAGTACGTTACAATAAAATAACTTTTCAAGATTAGGCATTATATAACACGCAGAGTCTTGCAAGTGAACTCATCCATTCCATTCTCAGGGGCGTGTATCGTTAAGCCAAGACCTATCTGTCTATCAAATTTGATTAAAAAAAATGAATAGCAAAGCCAGACACCAAACGTACGAACGGACAGACCTGATACTGAATGAATGGGTAAAATATCTCAAGATCTCCTTGATCGCCCTTAGATTCATACAAATTGAAAACACCCTTACCATGAATGGGTGGCGGATAGGAAAATTTGCTTAAAATATATATTTGGTTGGTGGCAATCAGTCTCTCTTGATTCTTCAAATGCAATTTTAAAATTGCTAAATCACCTAAAGTTAGGTAAATCGCTATAGAATGCAATAAAGTACGTTATCGTAATAATCAAAAAAAAAAATAATAATAATAATAAAAAATAATTTCATCCAAACGATTCATATACGTGATGAAAATAGAAACATGTTTTCCGACAAAGAAAACAAAAGTTTATTAACATGTATAACATTATTTTGAAGATTACATGTTTAGGTGCATGTACGCATATGCAATTTGAAGAAAGTCCAGTTTATTGGATGAATAAAAAACAAACAAATACAAACAAATTTTCTTCTTATTTAGCAAATGATTTTTGGTCTGTTCACCAAATGCTCGCTAGCCTTGTAATAACAACAAATAATGTGCACACAATTTTTTTGCACCGGTCGACTCCGCACAGGTGAAGTTAGTTGGTTGGTGATGCCGGCCAAAAAAAACAAACAAACAAGTCCTCAACCATAAACAGTGTGGCGTGCAAATGCGTATACAAATTGTATACAAAAAAAAAAAAAAAAAAATAAATATCTCATAAGTTTGACATTGCATTTCAGTAAAGTTATTGCTTTTTTTATTGTTGTTTTTGTTGTATTTGTTGTTATTTGGTTTCGTTATTCGTTATCCATGCCGAGCTAATACCAGTTTTGTTGACTGTTTGCTAAATTACTGTTAAAACACAACCAACGGACAATGATTATATTTTTGTGCTTTGGTTTGTTGTTTTTGCAATAACATGCCTTTACTTAAAGCGAAAGGATTTTCACTTTTACGTACATAAGAAATCTCATCTCTTTTTTTTTTTTCTTTTCTCATCCATCACCCGATCTATCGTCATTTTTGTTTTACTCTTTTCCTAAACTAAAATCGGAAAATTTTCAAATTTACCACGATTATAGCTAATTGTGCTGATTGTCTTTATTAGTAATTCAATCATTACTCAGTTGGAGGCGATTGTTTCATTATTTGTTACATTTTTTTCTTTTTCTTTTTTTTTTTTATTTATAATTACTTTCGGGTGCCTACGGAGAAGTATTAGTTGCATATTTGATATATTTAACGAATATCTGCCACAAATACATTTCTATATATGAGTATCGGATTCGTAAGAGTTAGTTGATATTGAATTGATTGAGTTGATATTGTTAAAATAAGTGGGAAAAATCTTAATAAAAAAAATTAATTTTCTCTTAAAAAGATTTCACTTTTAATAAAGTTTTGAAGAATCATTTATTTTTATTTTTATTAGTGAAAACGAGCCGGAATTATAAAAACAACAACAACAACAACAACAACAAAAAAACGAAAACAAATCTCACAAAAAATTAATGACGCACACACTTTAATTACTTGTCTAACTTACTCTTTATTGATTTATATGCGTTTCTTTTTTCTATTTTTGTAGTTTATTTTCAATCAAATTTATAATTTGATTACAAATTAAGATTTTCAGCGTATAACATCTGCTAAATGACTTTTTAAACGTAAATTCTACGAAGCCCTCATTTGTACCAAAAAAAAAAAATAAATAAATAAATAAAAAAGAAGAAAATTAAACGGCAATATATTAAAAACAATGCTGAGCCTAATCATTGAATACTTTATCCCATTTTGGCCGTTCATTAAAAAACTTGTTTTTCTGGGTCTGCTTTACTAGCAGAAATCGGCGTGTAGAGATCATTTGAATAGCGGCAAGGGACAAAAGCAAATCTCTCTCTCTCTCTCTCTC